>NC_135219.1:10533868-10553868 GCF_052324685.1 Brachyhypopomus gauderio | reverse complement strand
TGCTCACCCCCCGTACGTAACACACTGCTCACCCCCCGTACGTAACACACTGCTCACCCCCTATACGTAACACACTGCTCACCCCCCGTACATAACACACTGCTCACCCCCCGTACGTAACACACTGCTCACCCCCCATACGTAACACACTGCTCACCCCCCATACGTAACACACTGCTCACCCCCCGCACGTAACACACTGCTCACCCCCCATACGTAACACACTGCTCACTCCCCCGTACGTAACACACTGCTCACCCCCATACGTAACACACTGCTCACCCCCCGTACGTAACACACTGCTCACCCCCCTGTACATAACACACTGCTCACCCCCCATACGTAACACACTGCTCACCCCCCCCCCCCCCCCCGTACGTAACACACTGCTCACCCCCCCGTACGTATCACACACTGCTCAACCCTCCGTACGTAACACACTGCTCACCCCCATATGTAACACACTGCTCACCCCCCCATACGTAACACACTGCTCACCCCCCCTATACGTAACACACTGCTCACCCCCCCGTACATAACACACTGCTCACCCCCCGTACGTAACACACTGCTCACCCCCCGTACGTAACACACTGCTCACCCCCCGTACATAACACACTGCTCACCCCCCATACGTAACACACTGCTCACCCCCCGCACGTAACACACTGCTCACCCCCCATACGTAACACACTGCTCAACCCCCCTGTACGTAACACATTGCTCACCCCCCCGTACGTAACACACTGCTCACCCCCCCATACGTAACACACTGCTCACCCCCGTACGTAACACACTGCTCACCCCCCATACGTAACACACTGCTCAATCCCCCATATGTAACACACTGCTCACCCCCCCCCCCCCCGTACGTAACACACTGCTCACCCCCCCGTACGTAACACACTGCTCAACCCCCCATATGTAACACACTGCTCACCCCCCCATACGTAACACACTGCCCACCCCCCCGTATGTAACACACTGCTCACCCCCCCATACGTAACACACTGCTCACCCCCCATACGTAACACACTGCTCACCCCCATACGTAACACACTGCTCAACCCCCCGTACGTAACACACTGCTCACCCCCCGTACATAACACACTGCTCACCCCCCATACGTAACACACTGCTCACCCCCCGTACGTAACACACTGCTCACCCCCATATGTAACACACTGCTCACCCCCCCGTACGTAACACACTGCTCACCCCCCCCATACGTAACACACTGCTCACCCCCCCATACGTAACACACTGCTCACTCCCCCGTACGTAACACACTGCTCACCCCCATACGTAACACACTGCTCACCCCCCCCCGTACGTAACACACTGCTCACCCCCCTGTACATAACACACTGCTCACCCCCCATACGTAACACACTGCTCACCCCCCCGTACGTAACACACTGCTCACCCCCCGTACGTAACACACTGCTCACCCCCCATACGTAACACACTGCTCACCCCCCCCGTACGTAACACACTGCTCACCCCCCCGTACATAACACACTGCTCACCCCCCATATGTAACACACTGCTCAACCCCCCGTACGTAACACACTGCTCACCCCCCATACGTAACACACTGCTCACCCCCCCGTACGTAACACACTGCTCACCCCCCGTACGTAACACACTGCTCACCCCCCATACGTAACACACTGCTCACCCCCCCGTACGTAACACACTGCTCACCCCCCCGTACGTATCACACACTGCTCAACCCCCCGTACGTAACACACTGCTCACCCCCATATGTAACACACTGCTCACCCCCCCATACGTAACACACTGCTCACCCCCCCATACGTAACACACTGCTCACCCCCCCGTACATAACACACTGCTCACCCCCCGTACGTAACACACTGCTCACCCCCCCGTACGTAACACACTGCTCACCCCCCCGTACGTAACACACTGCTCACCCCCCCGTATGTAACACACTGCTCCAATACCTGCACATGTTTCTTTGGTGGCCTGATATATAAAGCAACACAAGAACCTCCTTCTTCTTTTTCTCACCACAGAGGTTTGGTGATTCTGATTCTGTTGGTCCTTTGTCTCTGTTTTCATATGGCGAGTGTAATGTACCTTCTCATCACTCATGTGCAGGTAACACACACTGTACACACATTGAACACACACTGTACACACATTGAACACACACTGTACACCCACTGTCAGGAACTGCCAACACAAAAAATGCCACACACTAAAATGTACAACACCACTTCTTGACTTTCTGGCTTTTGTTATTCTAGTCTGAGTATTTGATTTTTAATCATCTGACCTCTTTTGCTCTCTCTCTCTCTCTCTCTCTCTCTAGTGCTCTCCTGACTGTCTCACCCTGCAGATCAGAACAGTTCTGTGTGTCTTTCTGGTGATTCTGATGTATTCCGTGACCCAGGGGTGTGTGGTGAGTGGGTGTTTGTGTTTGAATGAGATTGGTGAGTGTGTGTTTGTGTTGAATGAGACTGGTGAGTGTGTGTTTGTGTTTGAAAGTGATTGGTGAGTATGTGGTTGTGTTTGAATGAGATTGGTGAGTGTGTGTTTGTAATTGAATGTGATTGGTGAGTGTGTGTTTGTGTTTGTATGTGATTGGTGAATGTGTTTGTGTTTGAATGAGATTGGTGAGTGTGTGTTTGTGTTTGAATGTGATTGGTGAGTGGGTGTTTGTGTTTGAATGTGATTGGTGAATGGGTGTTTGCATTTGAATGCGTGTGTGTGTGTGTGTGTGTGTGTGTGTGTGTGTGTCTGTGTGTGTGTGTCTGTGTGTGTGGCTACATTTGCAACACGATACTCCCTCTCTTAAATACAGCACAAGTGCAGGTTTCACTTTTGTGACTGCAGTTAAAGTTTGGCTTAAGGCTTGGTAGGCATTGCATCATTTCATAATTCACAGTTCAGAAGAAAAGCTTTATACTGCAATGCAAATAAACATGTGTGTGTGTGTGTGTGTGTGTGTGTGTGTGTGTGTGTGTGTGTGTGTGTCTTTCACTTTCTAGGTGGCCTGCATGCCTTGGTCGTGGGATGGGAATTCTAGCATCTCCATCTTAACAGTTGTCATGGTGAACAGCAGTGCAGCAGGTAGAGGTGTGTGTAAAGCCACCCCATACGCATTTCTGTCCTGCGTGATGGTGTCACTCTCGGTGGCCCTCTACCTGCGTGTGTCATCACTACCCAAGATCCTCCTGCTTCTTCTTCTCAACATCCTCCATACTGTCGTCATGGAGACCAGCGGATACCGGCAGGCTGTGGGGTGAGCGGTCCTGTGGATGAGTACATAATGATGACATCAGATCCAAACAAGTGATATCACCAGATCCAAACAAGTGATATCACCAGAACAATAAAAGTGATATCACCAGAACCATAAAAGTGATATCACCAGATCCAAACAGGTGATATCACCAGATCCAAGCTAGTAATATCACCAGATCCAAACAAGTGATATCACCAGAACCAAACAGGTGATATCACCAGAACCGTACAAGTGATATCTCCAGAACCAAACAAATGATATCACCAGATCCAAACAAGTGATATCTCCAGAACCAAACAGGTGATATCACCAGAACCGTACAAGTGATATCACCAGATCCAAATAAGCGATATCTCCAGATTCAAACAACAGAAATATATGAAAGAGTGGTTTTAAAAGATATAGGATATTACTTTAAAAATAATAATTATTATTTTAGTTATATTATTATAGTTATAATTTTATTATTATTGTTATACAGTTATCTTAAAGTAATAGCTGTAGTCGTAGGTAGTGTAAAAAGTGTGAAATTATATGTATAATATTTCTCTGAGCAGCTGAAGTGTACAGTGGTTTCTATTGTAGATGTAGCAGTGATTGTGTAGTAGAGAAGGTTTGTAGAGAAGCAGGACATTTCAGACAGAGGTCCTCCATCAGCTCTATATGCAGCTTCAAGCCCATTTGTGTCTCACCAAAATGTATATGTGTGTGTTTTTCCTCGGGACGCAGAGGGGGTTTTTTTCACACCTACGGCTACGACCCCGTCCTGGCCATGCTGCTGGTGTCAGGAGCCCTGCTGTTACACTTCAGGCAGCTGGACCTCAAACTGCGGCTGGACCACCTGTGGGCCACTCAGGTTTGTGTGTGTGTGTGTGTGTGTGTGTGTGTGTGTGTGTGTGTGTGTGTGTGTGTGTGTGTTAATACAGGAAAATACGTGTGTTAATACAGGAATCTCACTGTGGCCTTTTTTAAAGTAGCCAGTTCAGCTCTTCAGCACTGTGTGAGCTCTATGTTCTAAAGCTCAGAGAAATCAGTGTCATGCACTGGACATGCTGTTCACGCTTGAAGGGCTCCCCGGGTCTTTCATCTCGTAGTGTAATAGTGCCCCCTTGTGGGGGATGTTTATGTGTTTATTCGCAAGTGGTTCATGTGCTTCGGAGTGTTTTCAAAAGAACTCAGTCAGATGCCCCAAATGTACAGTACACAGTACACTTCATGTACACCCCATAGCAACCTATATACAGATAATCCACTAGGTGTTATAACGAGCTACCTGTGTGATCTGTAAGCTGTACGAAAAGGCACACACTGTATTCCCTATTCTGTTTAGTAAAGAGGTTAATAATACTGAAACAACTCTAAACATGGTTGGCTGATTTTAGTAGCATTGATCAGTTACAGACAGTTGTGCATTACTGTTGGAATGTGTTTGAAGACAGATTCTCAATATAAGCAATGAAAACACATGTCTGTAAACATTCTGATACCTGCACAGATCCAGCAGTTGTTGTTAGGTACATGTGTCAGTGTGTTGTTGTTAGGTATATGTGTCAGTGTGTTGTTGTTAGGTACATGTCAGTGTGTTGTTGTTAGGTACATGTGTCAGTGTGTTGTTGTTAGGTATATGTGTCAGTGTGTTGTTGTTACGTACATGTCAGTGTGTTGTTGTTAGGTACATGTGTCAGTGTGTTGTTGTTATGTACATGTATAAGTGTGTTGTTGTTAGGTACATGTCAGTGTGTTGTTGTTGGGTACAGGTCAGTGTGTTGATATGTACATGTGTCAGTGTGTTGTTAGGTACATGTGTCAGTATGTTCTTGTTAGGTACATGTGTCAGTGTGTTGTTGTTAAGTATATGTGTCAGTGTGTTGTTTTTAGGTACATGTGTCAGTGTGTTGTTGTTAGGTATATGTGTCAGTGTGTTGTTTTCAGGTACATGTGTCAGTGTGTTGTTGTTAGGTACATGACAGTGTGTTGTTGTTAGGTACATGTGTCAGTGTGTTGTTGTTAGGTACATGTCAGTGTGTTGTTGTTAGGTACATGTGTCAGTATGTTGTTGTTAGGTACATGTGTCAGTGTGTTGTTGTTAGGTATATGTGTCGGTGTGTTGTTAGGTACATGTCAGTGTGTTGTTGTTAGGTACATGTGTCAGGGTGTTGTTGTTAGGTACATGTCAGTGTGTTGTTGTTAGGTACATGTGTCAGTGTGTTGTTGTTAGGTACATGTCAGTGTGTTGTTGTTAGGTACATGTGTCAGTGTGTTGTCGTTAGGTATATGTGTCAGTGTGTTGTTGTTAGGTACGTCAGTGTATTGTTGTTAGGTATATGTGTCAATGTGTTGTTGTTAGGTACATGTGTCAGTATGTTGTTGTTAGGTACATGTGGCAGTGTGTTGTTGTTAGGTACATGTCAGTGTTTTGTAGTTAGGTTCATGTGTCAGTGTGTTGTCGTTTGGTATATGTGTCAATGTGTTGTTGTTAGGTACATGTGTCAGTGTATTGTTGTTAGGTATATGTGTCAATGTGTTGTTGTTAGGTACATGTGTCAGTGTGTTGTTGTTAGGTACATGTCAGTGTGTTGTTGTTAGGTACATGTGTCAGTATGTTGTTGTTAGGTACATGTGTCAGTGTGTTGTTAGGTACGTCAGTGTGTTGTTGTTAGGTACATGTGTCAGTATGTTGTTGTTAGGTACACATGTCAGTGTGTTGTTGTTAGGTACGTGTGTCAGTGTGTTGTTGTTAGGTACATGTGTCAGTATGTTGTTAGGTGCATGTCAGTGTGTTGTTGTTAGGTACTTGTCAGTGTGTTGTTTTTAGGTACATGTGTCAGTGTGTTGTTGTTAGGTACATGTGTCAGTGTGTTGTTGTTAGGTACATGTCAGTGTGTTGTTTTTAGGTACATGTGTCAGTGTGTTGTTGTTAGGTACATGTGTCAGTGTGTTGTTGTTAGGTACATGTCAGTGTGTTGTTAGGTACATGTGTCAGTGTGTTGTTGTTAGGTACATGTCAGTGTGTTGTTTTTTGGTATATGTGCCAGTATGTTGTTGTTAGGTACATGTCAGTGTGTTATTGTTAGGTATATGTGTCAGTATATTGTTGTTAGGTACATGTCAGTGTGTTGTTGTTATGTACATGTGTCAGTATGTTGTTGTTAGGTACATGTGTCAGTGTGTTGTTGTTAGGTACATGTCAGTGTGTTGTTGTTAGGTACATGTGTCAGTGTGTTGTCGTTAGGTATATGTGTCAGTGTGTTGTTTTCAGGTACATGTGTCAGTGTGTTGTCGTTAGGTATATGTGTCAATGTGTTGTTGTTAGGTACATGTGTCAGTGTGTTGTTGTTAGGTATATGTGTCAGTGTGTTGTCGTTAGGTATATGTGTCAATGTGTTGTTGTTAGGTACATGTGTCAGTGTATTGTTGTTAGGTATATGTGTCAATGTGTTGTTGTTAGGTACATGTGTCAGTGTGTTGTTGTTAGGTATATGTGTCAGTATGTTGTTGTTAGGTACATGTCAGTGTGTTGTTGTTAGGTACATGTGTCAGTATGTTGTTGTTAGGTACATGTGTCAGTGTGTTGTTAGGTACGTCAGTGTGTTGTTGTTAGGTACATGTGTCAGTGTGTTGTTGTTAGGTACATGTCAGTGTGTTGTTGTTAGGTACATGTGTCAGTGTGTTGTTGTTAGGTACATGTGTCAGTGTGTTGTTAGGTATGTCAGTGTGTTGTTGTTAGGTACATGTCAGTGTGTTATTTTTAGGTACATGTGTCAGTGTGTTGTTGTTAGGTATATGTGTTAGTGTGTTGTATTTAGGTACATGTCAGTGTGTTGTTTTTAGGTACATGTGTCAGTGTTGTTGTTAGGTACATGTGTCAGTGTGTTGTTGTTAGGTACATGTCAGTGTGTTGTTGTTAGGTACATGTGTCAGTGTGTTGTTGTTAGGTACATGTCAGTGTGTTGTTTTTAGGTACATGTCAGTGTGTTGTTTTTAGGTACATGTGTCAGTGTGTTGTTGTTAGGTACATGTGTCAGTGTGTTGTTGTTAGGTACATGTCAGTGTGTTGTTTTTTGGTATATGTGCCAGTATGTTGTTGTTAGGTACATGTCAGTGTGTTATTGTTAGGTATATGTGTCAGTATATTGTTGTTAGGTACATGTCAGTGTGTTGTTGTTATGTACATGTGTCAGTATGTTGTTGTTAGGTACATGTGTCAGTGTGTTGTTGTTAGGTACATGTGTCAGTGTGTTGTTGTTAGGTACATGTCAGTGTGTTGTTTTTAGGTACATGTGTCAGTGTGTTGTTGTTAGGTACATGTGTCAGTGTGTTGTTGTTAGGTACATGTCAGTGTGTTGTTGTTAGGTACATGTGTCAGTGTGTTGTTGTTAGGTACATGTCAGTGTGTTGTTTTTTGGTATATGTGCCAGTATGTTGTTGTTAGGTACATGTCAGTGTGTTATTGTTAGGTATATGTGTCAGTATATTGTTGTTAGGTACATGTCAGTGTGTTGTTGTTATGTACATGTGTCAGTATGTTGTTGTTAGGTACATGTGTCAGTGTGTTGTTGTTAGGTACATGTCAGTGTGTTGTTGTTAGGTACATGTGTCAGTGTGTTGTCGTTAGGTATATGTGTCAGTGTGTTGTTTTCAGGTACATGTGTCAGTGTGTTGTCGTTAGGTATATGTGTCAATGTGTTGTTGTTAGGTACATGTGTCAGTGTGTTGTTGTTAGGTATATGTGTCAGTGTATTGTTGTTAGGTATATGTGTCAATGTGTTGTTGTTAGGTACATGTGTCAGTGTGTTGTTGTTAGGTATATGTGTCAGTATGTTGTTGTTAGGTACATGTCAGTGTGTTGTTGTTAGGTACATGTGTCAGTATGTTGTTGTTAGGTACATGTGTCAGTGTGTTGTTAGGTACGTCAGTGTGTTGTTGTTAGGTACATGTGTCAGTGTGTTGTTGTTAGGTACATGTGTCAGTGTGTTGTTGTTAGGTACATGTGTCAGTGTGTTGTTAGGTACGTCAGTGTGTTGTTGTTAGGTACATGTCAGTGTGTTATTTTTAGGTACATGTGTCAGTGTGTTGTTGTTAGGTATATGTGTTAGTGTGTTGTATTTAGGTACATGTCAGTGTGTTGTTTTTAGGTACATGTGTCAGTGTTGTTGTTAGGTACATGTGTCAGTGTGTTGTTGTTAGGTACATGTCAGTGTGTTGTTGTTAGGTACATGTGTCAGTGTGTTGTTGTTAGGTACATGTCAGTGTGTTGTTTTTAGGTACATGTCAGTGTGTTGTTTTTAGGTACATGTGTCAGTGTGTTGTTGTTAGGTACATGTGTCAGTGTGTTGTTGTTAGGTACATGTCAGTGTGTTGTTTTTTGGTATATGTGCCAGTATGTTGTTGTTAGGTACATGTCAGTGTGTTATTGTTAGGTATATGTGTCAGTATATTGTTGTTAGGTACATGTCAGTGTGTTGTTGTTATGTACATGTGTCAGTATGTTGTTGTTAGGTACATGTGTCAGTGTGTTGTTGTTAGGTACATGTGTCAGTGTGTTGTTGTTAGGTACATGTCAGTGTGTTGTTTTTAGGTACATGTGTCAGTGTGTTGTTGTTAGGTACATGTGTCAGTGTGTTGTTGTTAGGTACATGTCAGTGTGTTGTTGTTAGGTACATGTGTCAGTGTGTTGTTGTTAGGTACATGTCAGTGTGTTGTTTTTTGGTATATGTGCCAGTATGTTGTTGTTAGGTACATGTCAGTGTGTTATTGTTAGGTATATGTGTCAGTATATTGTTGTTAGGTACATGTCAGTGTGTTGTTGTTATGTACATGTGTCAGTATGTTGTTGTTAGGTACATGTGTCAGTGTGTTGTTGTTAGGTACATGTCAGTGTGTTGTTGTTAGGTACATGTGTCAGTGTGTTGTCGTTAGGTATATGTGTCAGTGTGTTGTTTTCAGGTACATGTGTCAGTGTGTTGTCGTTAGGTATATGTGTCAATGTGTTGTTGTTAGGTACATGTGTCAGTGTGTTGTTGTTAGGTATATGTGTCAGTGTATTGTTGTTAGGTATATGTGTCAATGTGTTGTTGTTAGGTACATGTGTCAGTGTGTTATTGTTAGGTATATGTGTCAGTATGTTGTTGTTAGGTACATGTCAGTGTGTTGTTGTAAGGTACATGTGTCAGTATGTTGTTGTTAGGTACATGTGTCAGTGTGTTGTTAGGTACGTCAGTGTGTTGTTGTTAGGTACATGTGTCAGTGTGTTGTTGTTAGGTACATGTGTCAGTGTGTTGTTGTTAGGTACATGTGTCAGTGTGTTGTTAGGTACGTCAGTGTGTTGTTGTTAGGTACATGTCAGTGTGTTATTTTTAGGTACATGTGTCAGTGTGTTGTTGTTAGGTATATGTGTTAGTGTGTTGTATTTAGGTACATGTCAGTGTGTTGTTTTTAGGTACATGTGTCAGTGTTGTTGTTAGGTACATGTGTCAGTGTGTTGTTGTTAGGTACATGTCAGTGTGTTGTTGTTAGGTACATGTGTCAGTGTGTTGTTGTTAGGTACATGTCAGTGTGTTATTGTTAGGTATATGTGTCAGTATATTGTTGTTAGGTACATGTCAGTGTGTTGTTGTTATGTACATGTGTCAGTATGTTGTTGTTAGGTACATGTGTCAGTGTGTTGTTGTTAGGTACATGTCAGTGTGTTGTTGTTAGGTACATGTGTCAGTGTGTTGTCGTTAGGTATATGTGTCAGTGTGTTGTTTTCAGGTACATGTGTCAGTGTGTTGTCGTTAGGTATATGTGTCAATGTGTTGTTGTTAGGTACATGTGTCAGTGTGTTGTTGTTAGGTATATGTGTCAGTGTGTTGTCGTTAGGTATATGTGTCAATGTGTTGTTGTTAGGTACATGTGTCAGTGTATTGTTGTTAGGTATATGTGTCAATGTGTTGTTGTTAGGTACATGTGTCAGTGTGTTGTTGTTAGGTATATGTGTCAGTATGTTGTTGTTAGGTACATGTCAGTGTGTTGTTGTTAGGTACATGTGTCAGTATGTTGTTGTTAGGTACATGTGTCAGTGTGTTGTTAGGTACGTCAGTGTGTTGTTGTTAGGTACATGTGTCAGTGTGTTGTTGTTAGGTACATGTCAGTGTGTTGTTGTTAGGTACATGTGTCAGTGTGTTGTTGTTAGGTACATGTGTCAGTGTGTTGTTAGGTATGTCAGTGTGTTGTTGTTAGGTACATGTCAGTGTGTTATTTTTAGGTACATGTGTCAGTGTGTTGTTGTTAGGTATATGTGTTAGTGTGTTGTATTTAGGTACATGTCAGTGTGTTGTTTTTAGGTACATGTGTCAGTGTTGTTGTTAGGTACATGTGTCAGTGTGTTGTTGTTAGGTACATGTCAGTGTGTTGTTGTTAGGTACATGTGTCAGTGTGTTGTTGTTAGGTACATGTCAGTGTGTTGTTTTTAGGTACATGTCAGTGTGTTGTTTTTAGGTACATGTGTCAGTGTGTTGTTGTTAGGTACATGTGTCAGTGTGTTGTTGTTAGGTACATGTCAGTGTGTTGTTTTTTGGTATATGTGCCAGTATGTTGTTGTTAGGTACATGTCAGTGTGTTATTGTTAGGTATATGTGTCAGTATATTGTTGTTAGGTACATGTCAGTGTGTTGTTGTTATGTACATGTGTCAGTATGTTGTTGTTAGGTACATGTGTCAGTGTGTTGTTGTTAGGTACATGTGTCAGTGTGTTGTTGTTAGGTACATGTCAGTGTGTTGTTTTTAGGTACATGTGTCAGTGTGTTGTTGTTAGGTACATGTGTCAGTGTGTTGTTGTTAGGTACATGTCAGTGTGTTGTTGTTAGGTACATGTGTCAGTGTGTTGTTGTTAGGTACATGTCAGTGTGTTGTTTTTTGGTATATGTGCCAGTATGTTGTTGTTAGGTACATGTCAGTGTGTTATTGTTAGGTATATGTGTCAGTATATTGTTGTTAGGTACATGTCAGTGTGTTGTTGTTATGTACATGTGTCAGTATGTTGTTGTTAGGTACATGTGTCAGTGTGTTGTTGTTAGGTACATGTCAGTGTGTTGTTGTTAGGTACATGTGTCAGTGTGTTGTCGTTAGGTATATGTGTCAGTGTGTTGTTTTCAGGTACATGTGTCAGTGTGTTGTCGTTAGGTATATGTGTCAATGTGTTGTTGTTAGGTACATGTGTCAGTGTGTTGTTGTTAGGTATATGTGTCAGTGTATTGTTGTTAGGTATATGTGTCAATGTGTTGTTGTTAGGTACATGTGTCAGTGTGTTGTTGTTAGGTATATGTGTCAGTATGTTGTTGTTAGGTACATGTCAGTGTGTTGTTGTTAGGTACATGTGTCAGTATGTTGTTGTTAGGTACATGTGTCAGTGTGTTGTTAGGTACGTCAGTGTGTTGTTGTTAGGTACATGTGTCAGTGTGTTGTTGTTAGGTACATGTCAGTGTGTGTTGTTGTTAGGTACATGTGTCAGTGTGTTGTTAGGTACGTCAGTGTGTTGTTGTTAGGTACATGTCAGTGTGTTATTTTTAGGTACATGTGTCAGTGTGTTGTTGTTAGGTATATGTGTTAGTGTGTTGTATTTAGGTACATGTCAGTGTGTTGTTTTTAGGTACATGTGTCAGTGTTGTTGTTAGGTACATGTGTCAGTGTGTTGTTGTTAGGTACATGTCAGTGTGTTGTTGTTAGGTACATGTGTCAGTGTGTTGTTGTTAGGTACATGTCAGTGTGTTGTTTTTAGGTACATGTCAGTGTGTTGTTTTTAGGTACATGTGTCAGTGTGTTGTTGTTAGGTACATGTGTCAGTGTGTTGTTGTTAGGTATATGTGTCAGTGTGTTGTTAGTTACATGTCAGTGTGTTGTTGTTAGGTATATGTGTCAGTATGTTGTTGTTAGGTACATGTCAGTGTGTTATTGTTAGGTATATGTGTCAGTATATTGTTGTTAGGTACATGTCAGTGTGTTGTTGTTATGTACATGTGTCAGTATGTTGTTGTTAGGTATATGTGTCAGTGTGTTGTTAGTTACATGTCAGTGTGTTGTTAGGTATATGTGTCAGTATGTTGTTGTTAGGTACATGTCAGTGTGTTATTGTTAGGTAAATGTGTCAGTATATTGTTGTTAGGTACATGTCAGTGTGTTGTTGTTAGGTACATGTGTCAGTGTGTTGTTGTTAGGTACATGTCAGTGTGTTATTGTTAGGTACATGTGTCAGTGTGTTGTTGTTAGGTACATGTCAGTGTGTTGTTTTTAGGTACATGTGTCAGTGTGTTGTTGTTAGGTATATGTGTCAGTGTGTTGTTAGTTACATGTCAGTGTGTTGTTGTTAGGTATATGTGTCAGTATGTTGTTGTTAGGTACATGTCAGTGTGTTATTGTTAGGTATATGTGTCAGTATATTGTTGTTAGGTACATGTCAGTGTGTTGTTGTTATGTACATGTGTCAGTATGTTGTTGTTAGGTACATGTGTCAGTGTGTTGTTGTTAGGTACATGTCAGTGTGTTGTTGTTAGGTACATGTGTCAGTGTGTTGTCGTTAGGTATATGTGTCAATGTGTTGTTGTTAGGTACATGTGTCAGAGTATTGTTGTTAGGTATATGTGTCAGTGTGTTGTTGTTAGGTATGTCAGTGTATTGTTGTTAGGTATATGTGTCAATGTGTTGTTGTTAGGTATATGTGTCAGTATGTTGTTGTTAGGTACATGTGTCAGTATGTTGTTGTTAGGTACATGTGTCAGTGTGTTGTTAGGTACGTCAGTGTGTTGTTGTTAGGTACATGTCAGTGTGTTGTTGTTACGTACATGTGTCAGTGTGTTGTTGTTAGGTATATGTGTCAGTGTGTTGTTGTTAGGTATGTCAGTGTATTGTTGTTAGGTATATGTGTCAATGTGTTGTTGTTAGGTACATGTGTCAGTGTGTTGTTGTTAGGTATATGTGACAGTGTGTTGTTGTTAGGTACATGTGTCAGTATGTTGTTGTTAGGTACATGTGTCAGTGTGTTGTTAGGTACGTCAGTGTGTTGTTGTTAGGTACATGTGTCAGTATGTTGTGGTTAGGTACACATGTCAGTGTGTTGTTGTTAGGTACATGTGTCAGTGTGTTGTTGTTAGGTACATGTGTCAGTATGTTGTTAGGTACATGTCAGTGTGTTGTTGTTAGGTACATGTCAGTGTGTTATTTTTAGGTACATGTGTCAGTGTGTTGTTGTTAGGTACATGTGTCAGTGTGTTGTTGTTAGGTACATGTCAGTGTGTTGTTTTTAGGTACATGTGTCAGTGTGTTGTTGTTAGGTACATGTGTCAGTGTGTTGTTGTTAGGTACATGTCAGTGTGTTGTTGTTAGGTACATGTGTCAGTGTGTTGTTGTTAGGTACATGTCAGTGTGTTGTTGTTAGGTACATGTGTCAGTGTGTTGTTGTTAGGTACATGTCAGTGTGTTGTTTTTAGGTACATGTCAGTGTGTTGTTTTTAGGTACATGTGTCAGTGTGTTGTTGTTAGGTACATGTGTCAGTGTGTTGTTCTTAGGTATATGTGTCAGTGTGTTGTTAGATACATGTCAGTGTGTTGTTGTTAGGTATATGTGTCAGTATGTTGTTGTTAGGTACATGTCAGTGTGTTATTGTTAGGTATATGTGTCAGTATATTGTTGTTAGGTACATGTCAGTGTGTTGTTGTTATGTACATGTGTCAGTATGTTGTTGTTAGGTATATTTGTCAGTGTGTTGTTCGTTACATGTCAGTGTGTTGTTGTTAGGTATATGTGTCAGTATGTTGTTGTTAGGTACATGTCAGTGTGTTATTGTTAGGTATATGTGTCAGTATATTGTTAGGTACATGTCAGTGTGTTGTTGTTAGGTACATGTGTCAGTGTGTTGTTGTTAGGTACATGTCAGTGTGTTGTTTTTAGGTACATGTGTCAGTGTGTTGTTGTTAGGTATATGTGTCAGTGTGTTGTTAGTTACATGTCAGTGTGTTGTTGTTATGTACATGTGTCAGTATATTGTTGTTAGGTACATGTCAGTGTGTTGTTGTTAGGTACATGTCAGTGTGTTGTTGTTAGGTACATGTCAGTGTGTTGTTGTTAGGTACATGTGTCAGTGTGTTGTTGTTAGGTACATGTCAGTGTGTTGTTTTTAGGTACATGTGTCAGTGTGTTGTTGTTAGGTATATGTGTCAGTGTGTTGTTAGTTACATGTCAGTGTGTTGTTGTTAGGTATATGTGTCAGTATGTTGTTGTTAGGTACATGTCAGTGTGTTATTGTTAGGTATATGTGTCAGTATATTGTTGTTAGGTACATGTCAGTGTGTTGTTGTTATGTACATGTGTCAGTATGTTGTTGTTAGGTACATGTGTCAGTGTGTTGTTGTTAGGTACATGTCAGTGTGTTGTTGTTAGGTACATGTGTCAGTGTGTTGTCGTTAGGTATATGTGTCAATGTGTTGTTGTTAGGTACATGTGTCAGAGTATTGTTGTTAGGTATATGTGTCAGTGTGTTGTTGTTAGGTATGTCAGTGTATTGTTGTTAGGTATATGTGTCAATGTGTTGTTGTTAGGTATATGTGTCAGTATGTTGTTGTTAGGTACATGTGTCAGTATGTTGTTGTTAGGTACATGTGTCAGTGTGTTGTTAGGTACGTCAGTGTGTTGTTGTTAGGTACATGTCAGTGTGTTGTTGTTACGTACATGTGTCAGTGTGTTGTTGTTAGGTATATGTGTCAGTGTGTTGTTGTTAGGTATGTCAGTGTATTGTTGTTAGGTATATGTGTCAATGTGTTGTTGTTAGGTACATGTGTCAGTGTGTTGTTGTTAGGTATATGTGACAGTGTGTTGTTGTTAGGTACATGTGTCAGTATGTTGTTGTTAGGTACATGTGTCAGTGTGTTGTTAGGTACGTCAGTGTGTTGTTGTTAGGTACATGTGTCAGTATGTTGTGGTTAGGTACACATGTCAGTGTGTTGTTGTTAGGTACATGTGTCAGTGTGTTGTTGTTAGGTACATGTGTCAGTATGTTGTTAGGTACATGTCAGTGTGTTGTTGTTAGGTACATGTCAGTGTGTTATTTTTAGGTACATGTGTCAGTGTGTTGTTGTTAGGTACATGTGTCAGTGTGTTGTTGTTAGGTACATGTCAGTGTGTTGTTTTTAGGTACATGTGTCAGTGTGTTGTTGTTAGGTACATGTGTCAGTGTGTTGTTGTTAGGTACATGTCAGTGTGTTGTTGTTAGGTACATGTGTCAGTGTGTTGTTGTTAGGTACATGTCAGTGTGTTGTTGTTAGGTACATGTGTCAGTGTGTTGTTGTTAGGTACATGTCAGTGTGTTGTTTTTAGGTACATGTCAGTGTGTTGTTTTTAGGTACATGTGTCAGTGTGTTGTTGTTAGGTACATGTCAGTGTGTTGTTTTTAGGTACATGTGTCAGTGTGTTGTTGTTAGGTACATGTGTCAGTGTGTTGTTGTTAGGTATATGTGTCAGTGTGTTGTTAGTTACATGTCAGTGTGTTGTTGTTAGGTATATGTGTCAGTATGTTGTTGTTAGGTACATGTCAGTGTGTTATTGTTAGGTATATGTGTCAGTATATTGTTGTTAGGTACATGTCAGTGTGTTGTTGTTATGTACATGTGTCAGTATGTTGTTGTTAGGTATATGTGTCAGTGTGTTGTTAGTTACATGTCAGTGTGTTGTTAGGTATATGTGTCAGTATGTTGTTGTTAGGTACATGTCAGTGTGTTATTGTTAGGTAAATGTGTCAGTATATTGTTGTTAGGTACATGTCAGTGTGTTGTTGTTAGGTACATGTGTCAGTGTGTTGTTGTTAGGTACATGTCAGTGTGTTATTGTTAGGTACATGTGTCAGTGTGTTGTTGTTAGGTACATGTCAGTGTGTTGTTTTTAGGTACATGTGTCAGTGTGTTGTTGTTAGGTATATGTGTCAGTGTGTTGTTAGTTACATGTCAGTGTGTTGTTGTTAGGTATATGTGTCAGTATGTTGTTGTTAGGTACATGTCAGTGTGTTATTGTTAGGTATATGTGTCAGTATATTGTTGTTAGGTACATGTCAGTGTGTTGTTGTTATGTACATGTGTCAGTATGTTGTTGTTAGGTACATGTGTCAGTGTGTTGTTGTTAGGTACATGTCAGTGTGTTGTTGTTAGGTACATGTGTCAGTGTGTTGTCGTTAGGTATATGTGTCAATGTGTTGTTGTTAGGTACATGTGTCAGAGTATTGTTGTTAGGTATATGTGTCAGTGTGTTGTTGTTAGGTATGTCAGTGTATTGTTGTTAGGTATATGTGTCAATGTGTTGTTGTTAGGTATATGTGTCAGTATGTTGTTGTTAGGTACATGTGTCAGTATGTTGTTGTTAGGTACATGTGTCAGTGTGTTGTTAGGTACGTCAGTGTGTTGTTGTTAGGTACATGTCAGTGTGTTGTTGTTACGTACATGTGTCAGTGTGTTGTTGTTAGGTATATGTGTCAGTGTGTTGTTGTTAGGTATGTCAGTGTATTGTTGTTAGGTATATGTGTCAATGTGTTGTTGTTAGGTACATGTGTCAGTGTGTTGTTGTTAGGTATATGTGACAGTGTGTTGTTGTTAGGTACATGTGTCAGTATGTTGTTGTTAGGTACATGTGTCAGTGTGTTGTTAGGTACGTCAGTGTGTTGTTGTTAGGTACATGTGTCAGTATGTTGTGGTTAGGTACACATGTCAGTGTGTTGTTGTTAGGTACATGTGTCAGTGTGTTGTTGTTAGGTACATGTGTCAGTATGTTGTTAGGTACATGTCAGTGTGTTGTTGTTAGGTACATGTCAGTGTGTTATTTTTAGGTACATGTGTCAGTGTGTTGTTGTTAGGTACATGTGTCAGTGTGTTGTTGTTAGGTACATGTCAGTGTGTTGTTTTTAGGTACATGTGTCAGTGTGTTGTTGTTAGGTACATGTGTCAGTGTGTTGTTGTTAGGTACATGTCAGTGTGTTGTTGTTAGGTACATGTGTCAGTGTGTTGTTGTTAGGTACATGTCAGTGTGTTGTTGTTAGGTACATGTGTCAGTGTGTTGTTGTTAGGTACATGTGTCAGTGTGTTGTTGTTAGGTACATGTGTCAGTGTGTTGTTCTTAGGTATATGTGTCAGTGTGTTGTTAGATACATGTCAGTGTGTTGTTGTTAGGTATATGTGTCAGTATGTTGTTGTTAGGTACATGTCAGTGTGTTGTTGTTAGGTACATGTGTCAGTGTGTTGTTGTTAGGTACATGTCAGTGTGTTGTTTTTAGGTACATGTCAGTGTGTTGTTTTTAGGTACATGTGTCAGTGTGTTGTTGTTAGGTACATGTGTCAGTGTGTTGTTCTTAGGTATATGTGTCAGTGTGTTGTTAGATACATGTCAGTGTGTTGTTGTTAGGTATATGTGTCAGTATGTTGTTGTTAGGTACATGTCAGTGTGTTATTGTTAGGTATATGTGTCAGTATATTGTTGTTAGGTACATGTCAGTGTGTTGTTGTTATGTACATGTGTCAGTATGTTGTTGTTAGGTATATTTGTCAGTGTGTTGTTCGTTACATGTCAGTGTGTTGTTGTTAGGTATATGTGTCAGTATGTTGTTGTTAGGTACATGTCAGTGTGTTATTGTTAGGTATATGTGTCAGTATATTGTTAGGTACATGTCAGTGTGTTGTTGTTAGGTACATGTGTCAGTGTGTTGTTGTTAGGTACATGTCAGTGTGTTGTTTTTAGGTACATGTGTCAGTGTGTTGTTGTTAGGTATATGTGTCAGTGTGTTGTTAGTTACATGTCAGTGTGTTGTTGTTATGTACATGTGTCAGTATATTGTTGTTAGGTACATGTCAGTGTGTTGTTGTTAGGTACATGTCAGTGTGTTGTTGTTAGGTACATGTCAGTGTGTTGTTGTTAGGTACATGTGTCAGTGTGTTGTTGTTAGGTACATGTCAGTGTGTTGTTTTTAGGTACATGTGTCAGTATGTTGTTGTTAGGTACATGTGTCAGTGTGTTGTTAGCAGTGATGGCTAAGTTACCTTGAAAAAGTAATCCGATTACTGATTACTCCTTTAAAAAGTAACTTAGTTACGTTACTGATTACTTGATTTTAAAAGTAACTACGTTAGATTACAAGTTACTTTAGTAGTTACATTCAGCAGCAAAATAAAATTTTCCAATACTCACTTTATTGGAAGTGCATTTTTAACAGTAACAATTGAAGCAGGTTCGGTAACCAAGGCAGAAACTGCTTAATCCAAAAATCCAGAGGAGGGAAACTTTATTGATAACGCAACCCTGGCGCGCGCAGGCCCCGCCCCCTCAGCGTCACTTAAAGGGCAAGACTCGCCGTGAGGAGTAGTAGTCGCTACAGTATCTCCTGACATTACGTTTGTGTAGCTGCGCGGTATTATTTGTAAATGTAAACATAATACAAGCGAATTGTTCAGTCAGACAGCTTGTGAAACGAAATACCATAAAAATTTCAAGCATTTTAAAGTAGGCTACATTAGTCAAAATTCCAGCACTTTTCAAACCTGAAACACAAAGCAACATTAAAATTGGTCAGGTAAATGTTCCTTCCCCTGTTTTTGAGGGGTATTTCTTTATACTACCACATATCGTTACAGGAGGACACTGTAAAAAATGACTTGTAAAACGTGCTCGTGCTCTCACAGGGTCGCGCGCAGCGTGCGGAGTCGAGCGCTACGGTCAGAGGCAAAAGTATAACTGAGCCAAGAAGAAAGTAAAAATATATCTTTTTACTAGGGAAAATAAAAACAGTAACGCACAGTTATTTGGATAAGTAACTTTAATCTGATTACTGGACTGGAAATAGTAGCGCGTTATATTACTCGTTACCGAAAAAAGTGGTAAGATTAGAGTAACGCGTTACTAAGTAACGCGTTACCGACATCACTGGTTGTTAGGTACATGTCAGTGTGTTGTTGTTAGGTACATGTCAGTGTGTTGTTGTTATTTACATGTGTCAGTATGTTGTTGTGAGGTACATGTCAGTGTGTTGTTGTTATGTACATGTGTCAGTATGTTGTTGTTAGGTACATGTCAGTGTGTTATTGTTAGGTATATGTGTCAGTATGATGTTGTTAGGTACATGTCAGTGTGTTGTTGTTATGTACATGTGTCAGTATGTTGTTGTTAGGTACATGTCAGTGTGTTATTGTTAGGTATATGTGTCAGTATGTTGTTGTTAGGTACATTTCAGTGTGTTGTTGTTATGTACATGTGTCCGTATGTTGTTGTTAGGTACATGTCAGTGTGTTGTTGTTGTTATGTACATGTGTCAGTATGTTGTTGTTAGGTACATGTGTCACAGAGGTGCAGGTGACAGCTGTAATGGTTTGACATGCCCATATACGTGTTTGTCAGACACTTCCTGTGCCATCATCACTGTTAGTATCTGACTATGTGACCACATTACTGTCTTGCTGACAGGTGATGGCAGCACTGTGGGTGCTGCACAAAAGCAACAATTGCTGGAGTTTTCTGACAGTGTCAGAGCTGAGATGAGAATGAACCCTAAACCTAACCATAACCATAACCCTAAACCTAACCATAACCCCAACCCTAACCCCAACCCCACCCCAACCCTAACCTAGATGGCTGATTCAGCTCTATTCACTAGGGTTCTCAAACTTTCTACTGTATATTTATATTTGCATAAATATGTGCCTGTGTGTGTGTGTGTGTGTGTGT
>NC_135219.1:10523868-10528868 GCF_052324685.1 Brachyhypopomus gauderio | reverse complement strand
AGTGGTAGTAATCTCCAGCGTGGGTGAGGGTCGGGTCCCTGTGTGACTAGGATCAGCAGAGCTTGTGTTTGTGTCTTTCTAATGCTTACGCATGGCAGGAACATTCTCGACGTCAACACACGCTTCCTGCTGCCCTTTGACCTCTCAATGAGCTGGAGATTTCCTGTCCGACATAAACACAAAATCTGACCGGGCTATTTAGAGATGCACTCAGTGTTTGCTAACATTCAGCGAACCTCAAACATCAGCATGATCTTTCTACACAGGATTAGCGGTTCATGTACATGTACCTCAATATGAGCCAACACAACTGTAAGAAGCTTTAGTATGCGACGGGGATCAGCATGAATAAGAACTCTTGAGAGGGCTAAAAATAGCACCCGTGGCACGTTCACATTGGCAGAACTAGTTTTGATTCTATTTCAGAGTTAAGTAGGCTAAAACTCAACTGGATCCAGCTAGGGTTGGTGGGAAGGTTGATTTAGACTCATGCCTGCGTACAGGATTCGACCCGTGCAAGGTCGGGTGGTGCCGGGAGCGGGCGTAGCTCTCACCCAGCCCTTCTCCATCCTGCTCGTGTTCAGGGTCCGGGAGCTCCGCACCAGTTTCCGCTTTAAATACGAAGTAACGAATATTGGCTCTGATCAGGTGGTCTCTCATGTTGGTGTTGTTTATTTCTTACTTACCCCCCCCCCCCCCCCCCCCCCCTTCTGAATTGTTGCTATAGCTTTGATATTCCTCCAGCACGCCTACGAAACAGGAATGAAGCTCATGGTATTCTGCATGTTGCTCCTCGCATGCCATAGTGCTACCTTGTCTGCTCTTTTTGCTAAGTGCAATGTGTCTCTAATGCATGACTAATGCAAAAAAAAGTTTAAAAATGAACAAAAAAGGGATTTAAATGCATCATAGAAAATAAAGCAACAGCGGTGTTCTGTTGACCGCATGTCCAGGCAGATGGCCTTTTCATCATCCTTACTGTGTTCTTGGATGGGAACCTTCAGCAACAGTTTGCTTGCTTTCCTTCTACACGCATGGTGCTGGCGAGTGTTGGAGAACGTTCGGGGCGATCGTAGCGTTGTTGCCTGTCCGGCTCTGGCGGTGAACATTGTGGGCTGTAGGAGTGAGTGTATTCTTTCGTGCCAACACATATCGTTACCGACATATCAATTCCAGTGTTCTATTGTAGCACATTTTGTGATATTGTGTTCGGTTGAACTTATGATGTTTTTTAAAAGCGTTGAGTTTTATATGCACTGGTTCCACCAAGGGCCCAGTTTTGGCTTCCTGTGAAACTTTGGGCTGGGATGTTTCAATGTCGGGTGTCCTCTTATGGATTTTGGAAAAGTTTATTTTGTTTAATATACCTTTTACTGCAAGTGAAACATTCTAAGCTAAGACATTCCTGGTATGTGGCACAAAGTGAAGCTCTCTGTGATTGTCATTGGCTTCTAAAGAGAAGCACCATGTTTCAAATGACACCTTCAGAAACATTTGAGCTGGTCTGCACTTCTCAAGGCCCTAAACCCTCCACTCACCCCACAAGTGAAACGTTTGAAGGGATCCATCCAGGTAGAAAACCTAACATAGATTCATCTTTCTATACGAAAGGTTCAATCATTATTCACAAGCCAAAATCTTTATTTTATCTCTGCGGAGGCCTAGTTCAGATGTTATGCTCAAATAAATGTAGCCACTTGACAAAATGGTTCTATTTTCTATTTACAAAAAGCAGTGGCCTAATTTACTGCCATTCTAAATATTACAACCAGATCCACTTTATTAATGCATACAAAGTGCACAGTAAAATCAGACAAGATTTTCATGTGAATGAGATATTTTCATATTTGATACGGGTTGAAATTATTGTATGTAAACAGTTTACTGTAGAGTAAACAGAAAGTATTTTACTGATGATCCTAAATATATGTGCTATTTTTGGGGTTGCAATGTATTGATTGCAATGGTGATATATGTGAATGTAAATTTCATATTGAGATCTTTTATACTTGTGTTTGCACTGTTCTGGAATAAAATAGGAACAACAATCAGACTTTGTCTTGTGTTGTACTTGTGGTTGTACCTCTTCTTGAGTCAGTCACCCGCGCCCATGACGACGACCTGAGAATCTCAGATTTACGTAACTCACAGAATTCAGCACAAGACATAAAAACATTTGTGAATGAACATTGGGTAACGCCTGTCATACTGTAAGACTGGAATGTTGTTGTGTGTCTGTTTCTATGACTCCCAAGGTCTGGGACAAAGGCAAGTTTACACACCTTCACACCAGACGAGACACGCAACGCAAAGTTCAGCTGAAACCACGGCGTAAACTGGGGCGAAGAAACGACCGGCAGTTTGGTCACTGGCCCTCTGACATGTGAATATAAAAATGACAGAAAGGGAGAGGTGGTTAAGCTTCGAGTTCCTCGTGTGGGGAAGAGAGTTGGTCCCCAAGGCCAGCGTGCTCTTCCCACACTAAACCACATGAGCTTGTCCTACTGACTCCCACGCTGCCTTCCAGTGTATGTGTGTATGAAATAAACAGTGTCAACTGAGAACATGGAGGGTCATTGGGTGCTGGAAATCCGGACTACGTCCCTGTTCTTTTTTCCTGTACGTTCGTGCAGCTTTCCGGCCGGAACCAGCTATTCCCAAATGTGCCAACTCCAAACCGTTTCAGAGGAGAGGATTAAACAAAAACAGATTCTTATCAGGCTGGTGTAAACACGGCACATGTGGCACATTCTACCACAGGAAAGAAACGCTAAATATCCGATTCTAGTTGGTGTGTTGTGGGAAATGAGGTGTGAGGGGGGAAAACACACACACACACACACACACACACACACACACACACACATTCAGTACATACTGACAAGTTAACAGGATATAGAGGAATTAAACAAATTGTGTCTCTGCCCTGGTTTTCATGACCAGAAGATATGGTATACTCCTGATTGACCAACTGCACTCTGACCACAAAGTCAGTCATTTTCAGACCTGTCAAGATGTGTTACAATAGTTTGAGTGTAAACAGATCATGGCTTGTGGAACAGTAATGCAGTAATGTCTGCTGAAAAGACCGTCAGGGTAAAATGAAATTGAGTTTAATGGGATTTTAGTGGCGTACATCTCTCACTGTTTTTCCAGTAGTTTTCTGTTGTGCTGTTGGTGGGACAGGTCTGGACCTGTAGGTCTAATCCTAAAACATACATAATCCTGAAGGCTTATCATGTCACTTGAACTGTACCAGTAATATCTTTCAATTATAAAATGTACAAATCTCCTCTCTCTCTCCCTCTCTCTCTCTCTCTCTCTCTCTCTCTCTCTCTCTCTCTCTACCTCACTCTTTCTTTCTGTCTCTCTCCTTCACTCTTTCTGTCTCTCTGTCTTTCTCTCTCCCTCACTCTCTCTCTCTACCTCACTCTTTCTTTCTGTCTCTCCCTCTCTCTCCCTCTCTCTCTCTCTCTCTTTCAGTCTCTTTTACTGGAAGCTGTAAAAAAGCTTCCTGGTCCAGCTATGCGTGTGTGTGTGTGTGTGTGTGTGTGTGTGTGTGTGTGTAGCGAGCAGGTGTGATGAGTAAAGTGTAGCAGTGTTTATGACCTGTATGGCAGCGATGACTCATGGGTTTTTCATGGCCGTCATTCCAAGATAAATGGTAGTGTTTGCAGGTCACTGCTCAGTTCACAGCCCACGCGCTCCCAAACCACACTGCCCGTCCAACACAGCGCCGCTCTGCTGGCAGGTCTCAGGTCTGCTCCTGCCTCCACCTCCTCCCATAGATAGCTGACAGTGGTAAAGAACCAGTGACTCTGTGTTCTGAGGCAGAAGGTGTGTGATCTTCACAGGGTACCAGAGCAGGAGCAGTGTTGGCCAACACTGTATTTTCATGGGGTTCTGTGCGTTTTTACAACACTTACGTGACGGGTTCGTGTGTTGAGTAACGAGTCTGCTTTGCTGTCTTGAAAGTGTGTGCTATGAAACAGGTGCGCATGTGAGCTGCATCCCACTCTGAGGTAAACGACCCCTTCAGCACAAACGTACATGTACGCTCGTGTGGATTTCACCACCCAAAAACACTCTCAGCCTTACAAAGGATTCTGTTTTGCACCGATAAACTTGCACAACATGTCTGTTAGTATGTAATCTCTCTATCTGTCTGTCTGTCTCTCTCTCTCTCTCTCTCCTCTACGTCTATCTCCTCTCTCTTTCGGCTATAAAAAAGTCGACCATAATAAAGACCGTAATGAAACCATCATGAAAATATGTTTGCGTGATAATATAGAGGACAGATTACTCAAATTCCCAAATGTGACTCAAATATGAAATTGTTTTCTTTTTTGAGACTGTTGATGTACACAGAAACTACGCAGATGTCCCGAGTAACAGGGCAGACAGGAGCCAGGGGCCTCTAAGCTGACAGGAATGTTCTGTTTGAGTTGCTCAACAGAGACGGTTGGGAATGACGTGGAGCATCGTCAGGATTTGCGCAGTTCCGAACGTGGAAGGCCACGGAGAAGGGTTGACGAGCCTCTTCAAGGCTTCGACACCCCCGCAGAGCGGCGGGAAGGCCGTGCGTGTCTCCCGGAGACTGGCACGTCTGGGGCTGGCGGTTAAAGATGATGCAGAATGTTGTGTGTGCAGATGCATGAGGTTTGTTGCAGTGGGGACAGGTTGGAGAGCTACCGTGGCAGCGCGCTGAGAACAGCCTCATTTTTGCATTAGATTATCAGGGATGTTCAGTCGTACGCAGGAATGTTTCGCCGTGTTCTTCGGTGCGGTGCTAACGTTTGTCCAAGGATGCAGGCTAAGAGTGACTGAATGAGCAGCACACACCATTGTGCGGTGTGTTTGTGCTGTTTATGTGGGTGTGTATGTATATGACTGAGTGTTGGCTATGCCTGGATTTTAACATTACTCAAATAAACACTTCTGCCTCAGTCATTTCCATGTTAGCTGAAGTGAGGAGCCAGAGGAAACCATACACAATGGGT
>NC_135219.1:10511368-10518868 GCF_052324685.1 Brachyhypopomus gauderio | reverse complement strand
GGCGGTGGAGGGCCACTGTGAGGAGGTGCTGCGCGAGCCGGGCTGCGGCTGCTGTCTCGCGTGCGCGCTGAAGGGAGGCGACTCGTGCGGGATCTACACTGCGCCCTGCGGCTCCGGGCTCCGGTGCCTGCCGCGCGCCGGGGAAGCCCGTCCTCTGCACGCGCTCACTCGAGGCCACGCAGTCTGCACTGAGCTCAACGAATTCGAGCAGAGCCAAACTCAGCTGTCTCCAGGTAGCCTTTCACAAACCCCCCCCCCATGCACAGCCTTAGAAGAAACGCGCAATGTCCTTCGGTGATGTGTAGGGTTGATAGCGTTGCTTATATCTCATGGATTTGTTATAGATTTTAAATGGGATGTGTAAATGTTAATGTATGTGCGCGTGATGCTACACACGTTGGTTGTAAGCTTGCGATTCCTAACAAGATTTTATGCGTTTTCAGTGTACCGCGGTGTCACTGCGAGTGCGTGATATTGTGACTTTGGAAAATAACTCCGTTCACCTTTTTTTCAGATCTTGCTGAGTCCGAGGTTGAAAGCCGGAACGGGGCTACGGCAGGTACCGAGGCCGGCTCTCCCCTCCTCGTGTCTGGTCATGTCAAGCCCTTCGACCCGAGGATTGCAGCCGGTGCTCAGGAAAGCATGAAATCCAAAGTAAATAGCATCCGGAGAAAACATATCGAACAGGTGGGAAGAGTCGTCCAGATTTTGAAAATGATTTATTTCAGCATATTACTGAGCATATCAGAGGCGTGGAAACTGACCTGTTAGTCACATTTTAAACCACTAGAGGGCGAGAGAACACTTATGTTAAAGCTTCATAGCGCGCAACGAAACTTTTGTGGTAACCACTGACGGGGCAATGCAAACCTTACTGAATAAGGCAGATAGCACTAACACAGGATACTACTGAAATGAAAAGGTAGACTTTGTATGTCAAATTAGTCTTACAAACATGCAGGCCTAGTCCAAATAGCATTGCACATAACCATCAATCAAACCACAAGACGTAAAGAAATGTGTCCCCCTTTGTCCTTAGGGTCCCTGCCATGTGGAGTTGCAGAGAGCTTTGGAGAAGATAGCCAAATCTCAACACAAGCTGGAAGACAAGCTGACAAGATTCTACTTGCCTAACTGTGATAAACACGGCCTATATAAAGCCAAACAGGTACACAAATAACATGCCTAATGTATCCATAATTCTCATTCTATCAGTCTATAAATAACCTGTGTGTGCATGTTATAGACCACTATAACTGGAATGGTACATAGAGCTTGATAAGTAATTAACACCCCTCACAGGGTAAACAGGATTCTCAGCACCAAGACAGCACAGTAGGCTGATGTGAATGTGTGATGCTGCCAGGAAACTTCATGCCACATGTACAGTGACTTGATGCTTCTTGTGACATGCTGTGAGAGAATCCAGCATTGGGTGTGTGTGTACGTGCGTGTTCAGAGCGCACGTCCTTAAAATTTGAATTTGACTCTGTGCAGTGTGAATCATCTTTGGACGGTCACAGGGGGAAGTGCTGGTGTGTCTCATCCTGGAACGGAAAAAAGATTCTAGGATCAAGTGAACAGCTCGCAGATGCAGAGTGTCCCCAGGAACTCAATCACTGATCACCCCTCCCACACACACACACACACACACACACACACACACACACACACACACACACACACACACACACACACACACACGCGCACACACACACACACACACACACACACACACACACACGGGCACACACACACACACACACACACACACACACACACACACACACACACACACACACACACACACACACACGGGCCCTAAGGAACTCTTCTATCAGTGGACTGCATCTCCTCACACACATATGTGCAAAACATAATGTCACTGATTTCTTTTTAATATTTTTTATTTATTTATTGTAGCCTACATGGTGTTCTTTGATTCAGGTACACTGTTTTTAATTGGTGAATACTAGTTCACTAAAACCCGCCAAAAGAAAATCTATTTTTTTTTCTCAAAGGGTTAACGAATATGTCTATATTTACATAAAGCATCCATGTATATTTATTTAAACTGAATGTATTCATATTTTTTCGATAAGAATATTTATTCCTTATGCCTTATTATTTTTTTATAGTGCAAAAGTTTTTTTTTATGTTCAGTGTATTTTAATGACAGTGTCAGTAGTCTCACCTTCCTGACTGACTGTTGGAAGGAATCTAGATAGAGAAAGCATTACTGTGACAGCGTTATGCACAGCCCCGTTCTTATACAGATGACTTTCTTGTTTTCTTTGAGAAAAATTACACGGACACTGAACAGAACTGTAGCAGTTATCATTCTGTACTTTAGATAGCAGTGCATGATGGGTAGTGGTCTTCACAGCATCTGACACGGGTAACCACCGGTTCCTACCTCTGTTTTTGAAGATTTATTATGTCTGCTGATATTTTGCAGAGTCTTTTTTTGCCAGTGTTTGCTGAAGTTTGTTGAACTTAGGACCACTGGAGGTTGTGTGATTCTGACCATGTGTCCCACTTTTGAAATGGTCTGTGTGAACGTGATCAGTGTGTGATGTTTTGGCCTGTGTTTGCTGGTTGTATGGTGAACCATGCGTGTGGGTAGTTCCTTGTTTTAATGATGCAGTTTCTGTACTTTGCACTGTGAGGAAATGAGAGCCTTTCACTGTTTTACTCCAAAGCAATTGATCAGTGTATATATGCATTTTTATTAAATTCTAATTGTAATAAATTGTGGAAAAAGAAATTCACACAGTTTTTTAGTCTTCAATATTGGGTCAAATAATGAATCCTGAAATAAATATGTATAGCTCAGCTGCAATGAACTGTAAATCAAAACATGGGACTCATTTGACCAAACAGGTCCTGCGGGGTATATAATGTCAAATGTCTGACAACATAAACCCCTTATGAGCTCTCTCACTCCTACTCTTAACATAGTACACTTTACCAAATCATGATTATGTTTTTATCTGACCTGTTTTTAAAACGGCCTGTGGGCAGAGCTCTATTTGTGTGTATGTGAATGTGTGTGTGTGTCTGTGTGTGTGCTCTTATCGTGGTAATCTCACAGAGTTGCATACTAACTTTAGCTCGGTATTTGTGGGGACGCGAGCTCTCTTTGACCTGCTCTCTGTTTTTACTGGTCAGACTGGTGAATGTCCCGCCCCCTTGCCCCGCCCCCTTGCTCAGGCTCCACCCTGCACTTTTTTCATCCTTTGCACATTCAGACATATAAACTATTGTCCTCGCACATGTAGTACCAATGATGTCACTGAGGTACTGTCCTTGAAAGCATCTGCTGGTTCCACAGACCTTGTGAGGGTAAATAATACTTAACTTAGTTAATGTTGTTTTCAATGATCTATGGCATTTACACCATCTATGTGATTCTGTGGACTGGTCGAGACAGCAAGGAATCATCTCTCCTTACATGCAATTTTGGACAATAATGTCATTAATCAGGCGGGGGTTATAGGCTTACAATTAAGCCCTTAAACACAGGTAATCCTGTGCAATTAAGCACAGGTAATCCTGTGCAATTAAACACATGTAATCCTCTCACCACATCTCCTCAATTTAGACACTAAGGAGATTGAGGAAATTCCACTTTTGGACTTGTGCTGTGAATGTATGTTGTTTTGCCAATGTAACCTTTCTCCAAATAGTCTGCAAACATAGAAATATATTTCTGGGGATATATATATGGGGATAAAATGTCTTTCATGGTGATTATCATGTAGTTTTAATATATTGTGAAAGATTTTGAATTTCTTAATCACTTTGATGGACCAAATTTCCAAAATCTTCATTTCATTTTTCTGGAAGAATGCAAGTTTCTGTCTGGGTCCATTCCACTACACGTTTATGAGATCCTACCAGCTTGGTGAGCAATGGTAAAAAGAATCACACTGTATGAGTAGATATACGGCTATAACACCAACATGTCTTCATCCATTCAGAGATGTGGTCATGTGTACATTAAAATAGTGTTTATTTTTTTTATTAAAAAAACATTAAATACAAATTATATTTGAACAAAAACATTTCCTTTCTTGTAGAAAGGCATAACTGTGTAATATCTAGTTTAGTAACATGAAAAGCTTTTTAAAGAATCAAAATTCTTTTTAAATGATAAAAAAGTACAATTACCCGTGAATGGAGAGACCCTTCAAAGTGACATGCGACGGACGTGACCCTGCATTGCACAACAGAATGAGGGTGAAAGTTCATTCGCAGCTTTGCTTATCTTTGATATTAGCTTAGGTGTAGCTTTCATATATTTTTAGCTTAGCATCTGCTCAACATTAACATTCACTTTGTTTTAGCTTAATCTTAACCAATTAACTACACTAAATGTAGTTTAGCCCACTTCATCTAAGCCAGTCTAACTTCAGATCAGCTTTGCTAAATCTTAGCTTAGATCTAGTAGTTTATGCCAAGAGAAAGTTGTAAGAAACCTGAAGGTGTTTAATATTAGACCACTCAACCCGAGATCAGAACCATCTCTTAAGTCATCATTCAGACTGCACACTGCACAATTGATAAAAACATCTAAAATCTCTTTAGTGATTATATTCCCAAAGATATGTTGAGTTCTAGCTATTCACCATTGTGCAATCATTGAGTCACTTAATTCTCAAAAGAAAGGAAAGGTTTGGTTCAGCTTATACCTTTTTCTTAGATAAATAACTTTGATCTTTTAAAGTAAAGTTCACATGCCTCTTCAGAGACATCGCTGGCCAGACATATAATAGAAATTTATATCAAAATGAAACACAACATCAAAAGACCAACAGAAATGCATTCCATTACGCTCCTCCTCCAAAATCAAGTCATGAAAACCAGAAATACCCTAGCACCAAGACCTCTGATGTGTTCTACTCTTCTTTTTAGTGTTTTCCTATGTGCTTTCTGTCTTTTTTATTCTTTGTTGTTAGTTCTTGGAGCAGGGGAGAGGTGGGAGCTACTCAGCTACTAGTTACTCCTCTAAAGACCTCCACGTTTGGTTTGCATCAAGTTTCTGTTCAGGAGGTCAGAGGCAGAATGAGGCCATGAGTCTTTCTTGCCTTACGAGGAGCACAATCACCATGTTGATCTGCAGCCTTGTGGTTGGGGCCTAATGTTTGATGGAGCACCTGTAATCACTGGTCATCACATTTCCGCACTGAAAGGGTTGAGGCATCGACTCTGGGGAAACAGTCCAGCCAGCCATTATGATGGACCTTTGGAGTGAATCGGTTGTGCAGTGGTAATGCAAGACATCGTTACATTACCGCTGTGTTCAAACTCACAAAAGGACGTAGCAATTATATGACAAACTTTGAAGGACAACAGCACACTTGTGCCGAGCTGTGCCGCTGAGTGCTGTCTTATGCGTATTAGTGCTCAGAAGAAGAGGATGGGAGGTGTTGTCATTTTGAATCCATTCAGATACACTCTGTAGGCAATAGCTTTGATGGATTAGACATCCTCTGCTCCTCCTAGCTAACTGGAAGGAGGTGGCAAACCACCCATCAGGAAGACACATAGTAAATTTCCCAGATACTTGGGCTTAAATCAACAAGCGATCATACAAGCATGTACAGTAAACAAACAAAACCAATAAAAAGAAATGCATTGAACTGACTTTTTTGAAAAGGTTGTTCAATGTGATTTAAAAGGTCCAGGTATAGGATAAAACTATGAGAATTGCATAAGAGAGATTTCTAATGCTCTTAAGCTTGTGTGTTGTGGGGCATCGCCACGATATTTCATGGGGGTCGTTCAGGCGAGGGGTCAAAGTGCATCAAGTGCTTGTGCTTCAGGTGGAACCAATGGCTGGAGCAGCCCAGGATGTTGGGCGTGGCCTATTTCCAACAGTCCTACCACAGAAAGGCAGAGACAGGGGAGCCAGCCTATGAAAGAGACGCGGGTGGGCAGCGATTTCAAGGACGCGTATATGGCACGACGAAAAAGGTCCTTCGCTTACACTCTTGTGTTTACAAAGACTAAAGGGCACTTTAGAAACGGAACGCATTTGTTCATTTGTCAGTGTCTCTCCGAAGCTCTCATGGGGTGTGATGTCAAAAATGGACCATCTCCCCACTCCCGGATTCCCTCTCTCCGCTCTTGTGATGTGTGAACGAGACCTGGACGATGAGTCTATACTCCACCCTGTGCGTGGGGTGCTGACAGATAGACCAGCACCTTTAAAAATCACCCCCCCCACCCCACTGTGGGTTCATATCACTGAGAGAAGATCTTCCTCCATCTCTCTGGCACTCCCTCCTCGCCTCTCATTTCTTCTCTGTGTTGTAGCAGTGGACCGGGCCTTGCTCCTTGCCCTCATAAGCGGGCAGAGGCTGTCCGTACTTGTCCACGCACCAGCAGTACCCTCTCCTGCGGCCTTTGGACGGACGACACTGCGAAGGGAGAAAGAGACGAGCACGTCATTTCAGGGACACGTATATGGAGCGAGAGGCAGGGGGCGAAATGCACATTTCTCCTGGATTATCTCACCTAGGTGTAGAGTAACACCACGGAGCGAGAGAAGGTGGGAGACAGAAAGGACACAAATCATAGTGAGACGGAGACATAGCGCATACCATCACCTCACTAGGATATGAAAATGGAGGTATTAGTTCATTCTTAGTTATAAGTTCATTCCTCTTCTGCCTGAAGGACTAGTGTGGACAGGCTTGAGGAGTTTACACTCGGACTATCTAAGCTAATTCCCCCTCTCTTTCTATACACTGCCTGCTTAGGCTGTTAGTCTGAAATGTGTGCAAATCAAACATCACATCCAGGGGAAGAATGCATTGTTGACACTGACTTAACGGGCATGTGTGTGTGTATGTAGGAGAGTGACTGGGAGCCAGAGACAGGAAAACCTCCCTTTTTGATTATAGAGATTAACATACACATGTACCCTAAACTGTCTGGCTGTATAATTCTGTGTAAATATTTGGTGGTGCTGACACATGGCCTGTGTGGTGGTGTTGGCAGAACTATGCCAAGGGGAGCCAGCGCCTCACTGGAAGCAGTCGACTGTCAGCAGAGGTACTGAAACTGATATAAGTTACATTCGAAGTCCTTTTACAAAGCAGCAAAGTACGCTGTAGGTACTTGTGAGAAACAATAATTATGGGATAGACTCCAGCTGGATCACGGTGAGAGCAGCGAGGTGTTACAAACGAAGGGCTCGTTCCCTTAAGAAAAGATGCGTTTCAGATTTAGAGAGGTTCTGTGTTTCCGAGGACGACGTGCACATCAGTGATTTGCTTTGCCAACAGGGTGTGTGTCAGTCAGCATGGTCAGCACATTGAGCACTTGTGTCTTCTAGAAGACACACGGCGTCCTTTTAGTCCCACACACTTATTCACACTTTGAAGGTGAGAGTGCAAAGCTGTGAGATGCCAGCAGCACAGGTAGGCAGGACAGGACAGAAGGACAGGACCGGAGGACAGGACAGCAGGACAGGACAGGACTGCAAGACAG
>NC_135219.1:10496368-10506368 GCF_052324685.1 Brachyhypopomus gauderio | reverse complement strand
CACTCTCTCTCCTCACTCTCTCTCTCCATGCCCCACTCACTGATCGATTTGTCAGTCCCCACATGCACCTCTCTCAATTTCATCCTCTTCAGTTCTCATCAAAGCAATGTAACTCCATTAAAATCACATCAAGTTAATGCATGTTAAACTGCTTGAGTACATATTTCCTCCATGTTGAGCTGTTTATGTACCAGACTTCTACTGTGTGTGTGTCTGTATATGTGAATGCATATGTGTGTGTCTGTGTGTGTGTATCTGTGTGTGTGTTTGTGCGTGTGTGTGTGTGTGTGTGTGTGTGTGTGTGGTGGAGGTGTGAGTTTGAGCATCCACTATATACTACCCTGTACCTCTCTGTCTGTATTTCTCCTGCTCTATCTCTCTCTCTCCATCTCTCTCTCTCACTCTCTCTGTTTGTCTTTTTTTCTGGCTCTTTCTTTCTCTCTCTGTCTCTTCCTCTCTCCCCCTCTCCCCCTCTCTCTCCCTCCCTCTCTCTCCCTCTCCCTCCCTCTCTCTCTCTCCCCCTCCCTCTCTATCGCTCTCCAACTCTCCAACTCTCCGTATGAGTCAGAGTGGAAGTGCCGTGGGGCCTGGTTAATGCAGGTAAATGGGAGAGATCAGGTCCTGGAGTCCCAGTGACTACGACCCGGTTCAGAGAGTTCAGGACTCATGCTCCTATTAGGAATAGCAGGAGCTTCCTGCTCTGCGAGACACTGACAAACCCCGTTGGCTCAAATTCACCCCCAACCCATTAAGCACACTCAGACATCCACTCTGACACTGCGTCTTCACGAGGAAATGGGGGAGAAGCTGTGAATTACTCACACATTAGCCAAACGTCCCACTTTCCACCAGGAATGTCCTCTTAATTCAGGAGACCTGATGCTCCTCGTTCGCGCAAACAGACACACTGTGGTTGCACTGTAGCTGGTTGCCATGGGACCACTCACCTGTTTTTTCTTGTAGAAGCCCCTCCTGTCACAGTTTGGAATGCGGAAAAATCGTGGGTTTAGCACGTTGGAAATCTTAAGACTCTTCAAAACACTCTCAATTTCTCTACGACACGGCCCCTTAAAACACACAATTATAAACACAATCAGTCAAAAAAAATTAAAACATGAAACAAACTTTTTTCTCTTTTTTTTCCTCTTATTTCAGTAACACACTTCAAAGTTGCAACAGCTGACACTGATAAAGTTAATCACTATTATTATATTACTATACTATTAAACTCCTCTAGTAAATGCTTTACACACAAATCTACCTATAGTGTCTGCACTTTGATACAATAATGACATTTGAAAAATATACAATAAAAATGTTCTAATATAAAATAAATGATCTAATGTTTTTTTCTTTCCTGTCAAATTTCTATTTTGAGAAGTGATTAGCAAATTCATTATAGTGGACTATTTTTATTCTCAGAAATTATTATTATTTTTTTAAGTTTATTGATGCTGTATTGCATTTTATGACAAAATTTCCTCAGAATTCTTTAAATCATCTGTCACCTGCAAGTATCAAAACCGTCAGAACCATCAGAACCGTCAGAACCGTCAGAACAGTCAGAACAGTCAGAACCTTCAGAACAGTTAGAACAGTCAGAACCGTCAGAACCTTCAGAACAGTCAGAACCTTCAGAACCATCAGAACCGTGCCTTGCAGTCAGGAGGCGTAGGAGCACTTACATACTCAGCTTCTCTCTTGGACTCCAGGCTGAAGTTGTAGATGTCGGTGTGGACTCCGCTGGACACTGACTCCACTTTGTAGCTCTGGCTCTTCTTGGTCTGCTCCTTCTGGATCATACCCAGTTTGGTGTGGAGCAGTACCCCCTTGGGGTCCACCACTGTCCTCTGGTCACTCACACCGCCCCCTGTGGTCATCGCTGTGCGCTGTGCTGTGTCCACTTCCGTGGTGACGGACACCATGGTGGTGTTGAAGATACGTTGATCATCTGGCTCTTCGGGGTTATCTAGGAAAACAATGTCATAGATCAAAAATATGTACACGTGTTATCCATATCCATATATATCTCTGTTTCATGTATAAAATCTGGTTGTTTAAGGGGTTTCAGATATGCTTTGGAGACACTTCTGTTGAGCAAAGAACCGGAAAGTCTCAGCATTGACTCAGTGAGACATATGGGGAGAATCAGTGAGAGAGACAAAAGGAAGAGAAAGACAAAACAAAAGAAAGTTGATGATGATGATGATGATGATGATGATGATGGTATTATACTGCTATAACAATACAACTAATTCACAAAGAAGAAGGGCAGACTACCTGACCAGAAGAAGAACACATTTCTGCCTGCTAACCCTAACCTTACCACTAACCCTAATCCTAACCCTAACACTAACCCTAACCCTGTGGTCAGAGTTAGGACAGTTATGGCAATGAGTTTGGGCAAAAACACTCCCCATTCCTTACACACACCTTTGCATCACACCACTTCTAATCTAATAAAGTCAAGTATTCTGCACGTTTGATAGTGGATCAAAACACTTAGTAACACTTAATCCTACAGTCCTACAGACCCAGTAAAGCCAACGTGTGTCTCCAGTTGGAGACGTTATTCCTCCAGCATCAGAAACAAATGAAGCAACGATGGACACGCTCCCCCACGCTCCCCACGCTCCCCCACGCTCCCCCACGCTCCCCACGCTCCCCACGCTCCCCCACGCTCCAAACGCTCCCCACGCTCCAAACGCTCCCCACGCTCCCCCACGCTCCCCACGGTCCCCCACGCTCCCCCACGCTCCCCCACGCTCCCCCACGCTCCCCCACGCTCCCCCACCATATTCCACCGTTCATCTGCCAAACCTTATGAAGATTACACCCAGTCTGCTGCCTGTCACACTGTGGCTCCTCCCTCAGCTGCATCTTCATCCGTGGTGACTTTCTGACCACACACTGGACATTTCTGGGTGCCAGACCACTCCCACTCTCAGCCCAGCACATCGAAACAGTCCAGCGACATGTTCTCATATCATGTACTCATCATGCCTGATGTACTCATATCAGTGTCAGGCCTGTTTCTACTTCCCTATCATGTCGGTGTGAGTGCCGTGTTCGGAATGGAACGGTCCATCACGCAAATGATGTCCACTAAGCAGTGGTGAGCTGTGATGACCACTGATAAACAGAGTTGAGACTGTGTGTGTGTGTGTGTGTGTGTGTGTGTGTGTGTGTGTGTGTGTGTGTGTGTGTGTGTGTGTGTGTGTGTGTGTGTGTGGCTAGGCCAGACTTTCAGCCATACAGGCAGGGGAAGCCAGTGACACCACAGTTCCACCATACCTTCATTAACAATGACATAACGGAAAACAACACCAACATAAACATCCTTGTAGTTGTGTAAACAAAGTCACTTCTTTCAATGACAACATGTAATCAGAGACAAGTGTAATGAAATCATGGCTGAAACCTGCTTTTTTAAACTGGAAAACAGACAAGAGTCATTTCCAGGGTAGAGGGAGAAAATAGAATGTCGTCTAATTCAGGAAACAGCAAAACATCAATATTTACCCCCAATGTAAACTTTTATAACTTTTTATGGATGTTCCCAGCAACACATTGGCCTTTATAAAAACACTTAACCTCATGTATTTGTTCAATCCTGTGCAAGTAAACAATTTAACATACAACGCACACACACACACACACACACACACACACACACACACACACACACACACACACACACACACGTGCGCGTGCACGCACGCACACACACACGCACGCACGCACACACACACACACACACACACACACACGCACGCACGCACGCACGCACGCACTCATATACACAGAGGCTCATGTGCACAAAATACACAGGCAAAAGGGTCAAGAAGGAATCAAAAAGACCTTGGATCAGAATTAGCAGAATGAGGTTTTAAAAAAAGAAAAAAAGCACTAGTTTTTCTTCTATAATGCACAGGTCTACTGAGCTGATGTAATTCCACTTGTTCACCAGCAGGGGCTACACCAGGCGACTTTGACCCCCTTCAGGCTCAAGCTGAGGACTGATGTGCTCTGCTCATGAAGAGGTGTGTAGATACATCATGAACAGGGCTCTGCCACCTCTGGTCCCGGCCCACTCCGGTGGCACCAGGGCTCATATGGCGCTGTGCGGCTGCTGAGGCACCGAGACCACAGCGTGTACCAGCGGCACGGCTTGTGTTATGACAGAAATGTGGGGTGGAGCAACGGCCACCATGGAGACGCAGCCGCGCTCGCTGGTTGGACGAAGTGTGTAATTACCATAAAGTGTGGCATGATGGATGGGCAGGACTACAATTAAAGGGCAACAGAAGGGAAGAATGAGGTAAGACCGTGGTGTACCATGACTGGCACCCTCTGCCTTTTAGCAGTGATCCTGTGGCCTAACAATAGCTTATATGTTATATTGTCACAGTTGATTGCTCCAACACACCACGGTCGCCTCATATGTTGGACAGGATGGGAAATCAGACTCACTGGGCCATAGAGGGGCTCACTGCTGTGATTACATCTTAAAACACCATTTGGGCCAGACTGCGTGTGTGTGTGTGTGTGTGTGTGTGTGTGTGTGTGTGTGTGTGTGTGTGTGTGTGTGTGTGTGTGTGTGTGTGTGTGTGTGCGTGTGTGTTTGTGTGTGTGTGTGTGTGTGTGTGTGTGTGTGTGTGTGTGTGTGAGTGCATGCTTGGGGGACTGTGTGGGTGCATTAGTATGAGGGCAGTGAACAGAAATGATGCCACGTTAATTGCATGTTACTGCATGAATTCTTTGACACAGGTAAGCGTCCACTTCACAAGTACGTCTCTATTCAACCATGCACACTATGCACTTGCGCCGTCAACGGTGAGATCCCGAGTAGGTAAACAGGGGAGAACGTCATACACAAAACACTGATCTCCGCTCTTCTCCGTGCACTAAAAATACACGCACGCGGCGTTCTTAACGATCGGGTTTGCTGAGCCAAATGTTAGTACCCCCACTGTGTACACTCGGCGCAGTCTCTACCTCACCATCCCTCTCCCTCTCGTTCTCAAATACACATACCGCACACACACAACGCCATAGAGGCGCTGCTGTGGCCCTCGACCTTGAACAAGGGCGGTAGTGTAGGGCCATCGGCCCGCGTGGCGGGGGACCACTGGCGGCTGGACTGAACGACGCGGCCAGGTGTTGCATGGCTACCAGAGGTCGCCGTGTCACGCCGATGGCGAATCCTCAAGGTACGCTTTCACCACAACTTAGCTATACGGATGCACGTCAAAGCTAGATCGAATAAGAATCCATTTCCATTTGCACGTGTGCAATCAAGCATGCGCGCATCAGCGGATGTGCGCGCAAGTGTAAAGACGTGATGTCTTTTGGAGCGTCATTACGCGGGTTGTTCCCTCTGTTAGATAACCTGTGCGGACCGAGATAACTGCGTTAATCACAGTACAGTAAACCGGGACCGACGCAGTTCCAAACGTGCCACAGGACGCGTGTTAAATCCGTGAGTATAATACTCAGAAAACAAACCACAAACATACAAAACAACCAAATGTAGGATAGAGTCAAACTCTTTTATAGACCAAACTTCAGATCGGGACATTCAACAGTATACAAAAAAGAAGGAAAGAATAATAAACACACACACACGGAACACACACGGTGGCTTAATTGTGTAACGCTTACCGGTGATTTGCGGTGGCACCGGGACGCCTCCGAGCTTTTTCAGGCACGCGCCGCGTCCCTCCAGGAGCGCTTGCAGCGGCTTGGTCTCTCCCGGGCGGTGCTGACAGGTCAGGCCGGAACCGCACCGGCCCGTGTACACCCCGCACGCCTGGCCCTCGCTCAACGCGCAGGTCAGGCAGCAGCCGCACCCCGGCTCGCGCACCCGCTCCGCACAGTCCCGGGGCAGCGGTCTGCACTGCACGAGCGCCCCGGCGTCGCACGGCTCGCAGCGCACCACGGGGCCCGCGCTCTCCGCCACACGCGCGAGTGCCGCGAGCAGCGCCGCCAGGCAGAGCGCGCACGGTCCCGTCATCTAGTCAACGTGCCGAACGAACCGGGCAGCGGTGCGTCACAGTCGAGCCTTTACGCGCTTCGGTCTGGTTTGGCAAAGCAAGAGAGGAATAAAACAACGTTGAGCGTTAGGAGCGTTGGAACGGCGTCCGGGAGACTTCACACCGAGAAGGTCGACGCACCCGGTGAATGCTGCACGGTGGCCCAAACAAACCGACGTACCGAGTTGTGCGCTCGAGGGGCTGTCACGTCGGTTTGACTGGACCGTACACCCCAGCCGAGCCGCTACGTCTCTCCATCTGTAACTGCGACTTGCTGGAACTTCAGGTTTTATACAGACAGGAAAAGCACGGGCAACAAGTCACTCCCCTCGGTATGAATTATGTAGACCATCCTTAGTCTTAAGGGACCGCGCACAATCTTAATGGACGCTTAGCGTGTATGAATCTGATAATGATATTGAGATTTAGAGGGACGGGCGCCAGAAAACGCGTTGTTACACAATACCAAAACTCTCTTAGAAATGAATCGTGTTTAATTTTTGTTTCTCAACGTAGCAATCACAAAATCACTTATATAATGAAAATCATTATGGTTTAAAGCCAAATACCACACTTTACTGGTAAAGTCATTTACAGTCTCGAAGATATGAAGTAAATGAGCGTGAAGGAAACGGACGCGTTTAACGTTACGCGCATGCGCCACAGTGCGTTCACAGGTAATCAGTTGCACCGTGATCGTGATCTTGAGTAAAACTGCACGATGTATCCAAGAAGACTGAAAATCGCACAGATATGTGGATAGTAACAGGATATTACAGGAAAAACTCATATTCCATGGACATACACATAATTATATAGGACCAACAATTAAGTTACTAGCAAATGGTTTGGTTATATTAAAAAACTAAGCAGCACTCTAATGTAGTTAAGCAACAGCAAGAAAAACATCTTGACTTATTTGTGTTGCCTTATCATTGCACCCAAACCAGATGGACATTCTGTTCTGTTCAAGAATTTTGAACAGCTTAGAAAAATGTCACTCAACACAAACTTTTCCTAGTTCCCTTTAAGCGGGTTATCCAGGATTGGCTGCTGGCTCAAGGACAGATGAGTGGGGAGGGCTTAATGCTTCAGAACACTCAGTTTTGAGATGGGGAGAAAACAACGCAAATACAGCGTGTGTGCATGCTTGTGTGTGTGTGTGTGTGCGTGTGCATACATTTGTCTGTATGTACATATATATATATATATATATATATATATATATATATATATATATATATATATATATATATATATATATATATATATATATATATATATATGTATGTTCATGACCTTATTTTTATACAACTGATATCCATCCATCCATCCATCTATCTATCTATCTATCTATCTATCTATCTATCTATCTATCTATCTATCTATCTATCTATCTATCCATCCATCCATCCATCCATCCATCCCTCCGTCCATCCGTCCGTCCATCCATCTGTCTGTCCGTCCATTTCTTTTCGTCTTTCTGTGGTGGTAGACCCGCCTAGCTGGGCCATAGGAGATGATTACAGTGTAGCTGGGCTGGTGGGTTATGTTGGATCGGCTGTGCGTCCTCACTGTGCTGCGTGCAGCCTGCAGTAACAGCAGCGTTCAGCTGCTAGAACATAGAGCAGCAGGTCTACTAGCCGAGCCCCGCACCGAGAGCACTGAAAACAAGCAGATCACCGCCCAGCTGCGTTCCAACAGCCAGCTCCACTGCTAAGTCTGCCTGTCCTCATTACTCAGCACATTTTCACTGTGATTTTTACCTCCTTCATGAATTCCACCCATTTGAGACTCCTGTACATACTCTGTCCCAGTCTCCAGAGGCATTCTGGGAATGGAATGCAGAGAGCTGTTCTGTTCCTCTCCCTGGTCTGAGGGTGGAGGGTGTAGAGTCTCTACACTGTAGAGTCTGCCTTTCCAGCAGCAGGGAGGAGTGGCTAGGGGGAGTGGTTAGGGGGAGTGGTTAGGGGGAGTGGTTAGGGGGGAACGTATGAAGCTGAACTCAGCCTCAGCAACTTCGGGAGTCCTTGAAGAGTCCCGTTCTAGGTCAACAATGCAAGTTTTGTACATGTACATATGTACATGTATGGGTGTGTGTTTGCATGTACATGTATATGTGTGTGTGTGTGTGTGTGTGTGTGTGTGTGTGTGTGTGTGTGTGTGTGTGTGTGTGTGTGTGTGTGTGTGTGTGTGTGTGTGTGTGTGTGTGCTTCTGAATGGTTATTGCAATAAAAGTGAGTGGAGGAAAGACAATGCAGCATGTTCTCATGTTCCTCACCTTTCTCCATCCTCTGTCCCTCCATCACTCCATCCCTCCATCCCTCCATCTTCCATCCTCTGGCCTGCTCATGGTCCTCCTCAGTTTGATCTCACCTTTCTCCTGCCCTGGGTCTCTCAGTGCGGACACTACATCCTTCATTAAAACATAGACACCTCCTGGTTCTGTTGTTATATCACGCAGTGAGAGAGAGAGAGAGGGGGGGGGGCAGACAGACAGAGCGAGAGAAAGACAGAGAGAGAGAGAGAGAGAGAGAAGGCCACATGCCACATTTAACCTACTAGATTACACATTTCAGCTGGTTTCCAACGTCCATGGCAAGATCACAACTTGTCAGTCACCTCTAACAAAAACCAAAGACCTCAAACTGCATTGTTCTGGTTCAAAACTGAGTTCTGGCTTAGTTTTTAAATGGACTCTGAGATTACAGTTTCATAACACTCTTTATTTGCTATGAAGCCAAAAGAGGTTCTGGATGTAACTATCAATTCAGCAACTGCTGAACAAACATATTTTGAGTATTTAATTGCTTTGTTTACAAATTTTTGTTGGTAAACACAATCAAACCTCTTGGATACTGCCTAATAAGAGGACAGGACCCCATGAGGCATGCAAAAGAATCTCTGAGACAGAATGGTTAAATACAACAAAGTTGATATAAACAAGATGGTTTTAAAAATCACAGTGTGGCTTTAAGATATGTAAACAAAGTTCTCAGATGGCCTAAATTGTAATGGCAACACGTTTAAAGACACAGCTCAAACAGATCACATTCGGTATCTTATGCCATCTCAGCCCTGCCAAACGTCATGCGTGTTTACACAGCGCAGAGACACGATCCAGACTCTGAGGACTAATTAAAACAGGAGGCAGGGTTCGCCTTCTTCTTTCTCCAGGCTAGAGCTGTTAAAGGATGAATAATGCCTTACCCCCAGTGCAAGCCCCCAGGTGGCCTGCGTAATACCTCCACCCAGGGGTGGAGTCCTCGCACCATCCGCACATGTGACCACCACTGGCGACTCCAGCAGGCCGTGATCTCGCCGTGTTCCTGGAGCCCTCGCCCTTTGGCAGAAGGCTGTAGATGAATGAAGGAAGTGACCAACCTGAGAAAGGCATTGTGGGAGCTGCAGGGGTCCCATTCTGGAGGTGGTTTACAGATCTAGTCCAATCAAAATGGGGCCTTATAGTGTCTTCAACGCTGTCGCCAGTAAGCTGTCTGGTCTCTCGTCTGTGTTAGAGACCACGCAGCCGTGCCCCTGCTGGACACCAGTGGAAAGCTACAGGAAATGGAAAGACTGACTACACAGTTCTAAAGCAACAGGTAGGGGTTAGTGCACGGCGTCCGAACGCACGCTCAAGGCTTAGTGGAAACAGATGGACGCTGCATAGGCTGACACACACTCACACACACATATACACACACACGGGCACAGACACACACACACACACACACACACACACATAACCAGAAAGGACTTATGTCACTCCTAAAGCACTTGGAACTTTATGGATGTCTTTGGAGCTTTGCTTGCAATGACACAGCAATGTGTGTTTGTGTGTGTATGTGTGTGTAATGTGGTTGCATCTTTATGAAGGCCCTCCATACATGGGCGTAAATAACACCCTAGGGTATTTAATGTGCTGCCATGTTTGTTTAAAACCAGTGACGTGTGCCCCCTACACC
>NC_135219.1:10301368-10493868 GCF_052324685.1 Brachyhypopomus gauderio | reverse complement strand
AGTGGCATTACAAGACTTGGAATGTGGAAAAAGTCCCAGTGAGAAACCCAGACTGTGTCCAGCTGTAATTCTCTCCAATCAGGCAAAGACTCTCTGCTGGGTCTCCGGCCTGGGCCACACTGGACCGAATGTACAAGTAGTCATGGTCAATGTAGCCCCTATCACACACACACACACACACACACACACACACACACACACACACACACACACACACACACACACACGCGCGCGTACACACACACGCACACACACGTTTGCGCAAAACTACCATGGAACACAGGACAACTGAAGGCGCAGTTGGGATCCCATAGCATCATGTCCCTAACACCATGAGAGCAAAGAGGCTTGTTGACAGGGATGTTGACACTAACCTGCCATTTGCCATGTGTAACACTTCAACAAACTAGAATGATGCTAGAATGCATGTACCGATAAATGGGCTGACCTGAACAAACCAGCAAAAAGGCAATAAATCTATTTAAAATAAAGAAAATAAAGAAATCAGTAAGACATTCACACAAACACACACACACACACACACACACACACTTTCTCACTATTGCACTAAACACAGTGACACACTTAGCATGAGACAGTCAACAGTGTTCAGTGTGTCACACAAGATACCTCACATCCACTCCATACTGATCACATCCAGATGTAAATTAACACACACACACACACACACACACACACACACACACACACACACACACACACCATGTCACTCTTGAAACATGCTCTATGGCAGTTTGTTTAGACTAGAGAATAAACCCATTCTTACAAGGTCTGGTTTATATGTATGTGTGTGTCTGCATGTCTGAGTTGTGCCACTACATGTGACATATGAGTTCTCTGTATAGCCCGTAGTGCGTGCGTGTGTGCATATGTGCATGTGTTTGTGTGTATGTGAGTGTGTGTGTGTGTGACAGGTTGTATAGGAAAGTTATTGCACACGCCTTCTGCATTAGTCCATGTATATGCAGGTGTCTCTTGGGTATTTCCGAACTCCCCCCCAGTCAAGTTTACGTCAGTCCCACGCAGTGTGAGTGTAGCAGCAAAGACCCTGACGTAAAGCCGAGAAATGGCATATAGAGGTACGTTCACGTCTTCCACGTCCCAGGGCACTTCTGGACGGAGAAGCAGCGTGTCCTGCTTGTCTTGGCTCGTCACGTCACACGTGGCCTGTGGGCTCAGATTTTCACAGTCAGTTGATCTGCATGAAACGATTGGGAGCAATTAGCATAAATGAACAGCCGAAGTTGAGTAAACAGTGATATCCCGTTCCTCCTCTGGTATGTGTGTGACACACGTAATTTAGGATGGGTTATATTTTTTGGTATTGGCTCGTCACTTATGGCATTCTTGATTATTATGTTGTTTCAGACCTCATAGAACTTGGAGGAGCATTGCCATAAGAAGGAAAACTCAAACACGCTAATAATTCACTGCCTGCGCTGCTTGCATGTTCACTAATCGCTCTGCTGATTCCGTGTGGAATGGGAGGGATTTTCTCCAGAGAACGATAAAAATGATCTTTTTATTAATCTCAATTTTTCATTAAGATACATTCCATTCTGCCAAGAGACAGACAGACAGAGAGAGAGAGAGGGAGAGAGAGAGAGAGAGAGAGAGAGAGAGAAAACGCAAATTGTAGCTAATAAAAGTTCATGATTTATAAGTTGCTGTTGGTCACAAAAGACGATCACGAACGCAGGGTTGCCAACTCTCACGCATTGAGCGTGAGACACACGCATTTGACTGTCTTCACACGCTCTCACGCCACACTTCCGATTTCTCACGCCGAAAAAAAAATTTATTTACCTCTGATCCATATCTATGATTCAACGAGTTACTAGTTCGCTCTGGCGCCAACAGTAGAAAACGCCTAGAACACGAAGAAAGCCACGCAGCGCATTCAACACAGCACCTTCTCACACGCTCTTTCCTCTTTTCAGCGTAGTTTTATGTAACCAGGGGATCTTTTCATTCTCACCTTACCAAGGGATTTATGGATTACCTCACACAACCACAGACACACACACACAAACACACACACACACACACACAACCACACACAAACACACGCACAAATACACAAAAAGCATCCCTTCTCCTTTCACAAATGCTCTTTTACATACATGCACACACACATGCACAAACACACTCATGCACACACACGAATGTAATGTGCATGAATGTAATGCACATACACACAGAGAAAGTGAAGGGTAAAGAGTGGTGAAACATTACAAAACGCTGCATCATGAACCATCCCATTATATTACAGAGTTATATATACAGCAGAGGCAAACGCTGGGGAGGAAGAGACATAGCAGATGTTGCAAAGTGCAGAAAACCCCACACATATGTCCAGAGTGCTAGCCACAATACCCCGCACATAAGTCCAGAGTGCTAGCCACAATACCCCACACATATGTCCAGAGTGCTAGTCACAATACCCCACACATATGTCCAGAGTGCTAGTCACAATACCCCACACATATGTCCAGAGTGCTAGTCACAATACCCCACACATATGTCCAGAGTGCTAGTCACAATATACACATATGTCCAGAGTGCTAGTCACAATACACACATATATCCAGAGTGCTAGCCACAATACCCCACACATATGTCCAGAGTGCTAGCCACAATACCCCACACATATGTCCAGAGTGCTAGCCACAATACCCCACACATATGTCCAGAGTGCTAGCCACAATACACAAATATGTCCAGAGTGCTAGCCACAATACACACATATGTCCAGAGTGCTAGCCACAATACACACATATGTTGAGAGTGCTAGCCACAATACCCCACACATATGTCCAGAGTGCTAGTCACAATACCCCACACATATGTCCAGAGTGCTAGTCACAATATACACATATGTCCAGAGTGCTAGTCACAATACCCTACACATATGTCCAGAGTGCTAGAGGTCATCAGACCTCTACAAATAATTCAGAATGCTGCAGCACAACTGGTCTTCAATCTCCCCAAGTTCTCACATGTGACTCCTCTGCTACGCTCTCTTCACTGGTTTCCAGTAGTGGCATGCATCAGATATAAAACCTTGATGCTTGCTTACAAAGCCAAAAATGGACTGGCCCCTCCCTACATGATGTTCATGGTCAAAAGCCGATCAGTACAGCGAATACTTAGAACCTCAAGCTTGGCTCGACTCTCGACTCGACTCGAAACTCCATGTTTAAAGTCTCATGGAAGACAAGGCTCCAGACTATTCTCTGTCCTGGCTCCAAGATGGTGGAATGATCTTCCATTAGCTAGGACTGCAGAGTCTATTGCTATCTTCAAACGTAAACTGAAGACCCACCTGTTTGTTGAGTTCTTACCAGAACACTAACTGATACCACTTGCCGTTGTTCTTATATTGTATGTCTGTCTATGATTAATAATCTATGGTTAATTGTGCTTCTTGGCAAACGTCTAACTTGCAAAATTCTAGGTAATGATATTGACTCCTGTAGTTTAGTAGTAGTCTGACTCAATGGTATCTTGAATTCTGGCCTATCCGTACTATTATACCTAGGATGAATTCTGTGATCAGATGCAAAGCACTTTTGTAAGTTGCTCTGGATAAGAGCGTCTGCTAAATGCCGTAAATGTAAATTCTAGCCACAATACCGCACACATATGTCCAGAGTGCTAGCCACAATACCCCACACATATGTCCAGAGTGCGAGCCACAATACCCCACACATATGTCCAAGTGCACTTCAGTCGGAATACACCCCATATAAATATGTCCAGGTGCCCTTCAGTCGAAATACCCCACATATATGTCCAGGTGCCCTTCAGTCGAAATATCCAACACATATGTCCAACTGCCCTTCAGTAAGAATACCCCACATATATGTCCAACTGCCCTTCAGTAAGAATACCCCACACATATGTCCAACTGCTTTTCAGTCAGAATACCCCACACATATGTCCAGCTGCCCTTCAGTAAGAATACCCCACACATATGTCCAAGTGCACTTCAGTCGGAATACACCCCATATAAATATGTCCAGGTGCCCTTCAGTCGAAATACCCCACATATATGTCCAGGTGCCCTTCAGTCGAAATATCCAACACATATGTCCAACTGCCCTTCAGTAAGAATACCCCACACATATGTCCAGCTGCACTTCAGTCAGAATACCCCACACATATGTCCAACTGCTTTTCAGTAAGAATACCCCACACATATGTCCAGCTGCCCTTCAGTAAGAATACCCCACACATATGTCCAACTGCTTTTCAGTCAGAATACCCCACACATATGTCCAGCTGCCCTTAAGTCGAAATACCCCACACATATGTCCAACTGCCCTTCAGTAAGAAGACTCCACACATATGTCCAACTGCCCTTCAGTAAGAATACCCCACACATATGTCCAGGTGCCCTTCAGTCAAAATACCCCACACATATGTCCAGCTGCCCTTCAATAAGAATACCCCACACATATGTCCAACTGCCCTTCAGTAAGAATACCCCACACATATGTCCAACTGCCTTTCAGTCAGAATACCCCACACATATGTCCAGCTGCCCTTAAGTCGAAATACCCCACACATATGTCCAACTGCCCTTCAGTAAGAATACCCCACACATATGTCCAGGTGCCCTTCAGTCGGAATACCCCACACATATGTCCAACTGCCCTTCAGTAAGAATACCCCACACATATGTCCAACTGCCCTTCAGTAAGAATACCCCACACATATGTCCAGGTGCCCTTCAGTCGGAATACCCCACACATATGTCCAACTGCCCTTCAGTAAGAATACCCCACACATATGTCCAGGTGCCCTTCAGTAAGAATACCCCACACATATGTCCGACTGCCTTTCAGTCAGAATACCCCACACATATGTCCAGCTGCGCTTCAGTAAGAATACCCCACACATATGTCCAGGTGCCCTTCAGTCAAAATACCCCACACATATGTGTCATGTAAATGTGCCCTATCCTCACACTACAAGCCACAATCTCATTCAAAGGGTCCCACAAGGTTTTATTTATCCGTCCTGCCCAGTCCGATCCTACTCGATGGGCACTTTCTCATGTTTTCCCATGCAGAGGTGTTGTCTCACACACACACCCACACATTGATTACATTGGTGATAGCTTTTGCCTGCCAGTGCACGTGGGGCAGTTTTGGGGGATGAGTGACTGCTTGAATCAGACGTGCACGTGAGGTGTTCCACACGTCATATGGGGTGACAGGCACGATGCGCTCTCTGGGGATCAGGAGATGGTGTCGTCCAATGAGAGGGGATCTAAAAGAACATGCAGTGTGTTGATCAGCCTACGTCAGCCCCAGCAGACTGCCTCTCTGCTGATAGGCTGCTGCTCCACTATTAAAGGGTTAAGGTATTAATGTGAGACAGGCATATATATGATAAATGCTCTTATTTGCTTTATAAGCTTAACATTTGTTTTAACGTTGCAGAAATTCATTGATAATGTGCTTGAACACAAAATTGTAATAAACATTTTATAACAACAATTTATGCCAATGTAGTAACACATTGAGAAATTGGACACAAAAGAAAATTGGGAAACAGCAATAAACAAAAAATGTTAATGTCATAAAGAGGGTTTGGTTTGTGATGTAGTAGTTGTGAGAGACATAATGCATTAATACATAAATATAAAACACATTTAACTGAATGTAATCACTGCATGTCAAATACATTACACATTTAATGATCCAATCTCCCTCATTGCTGTTCACAGGTCAGTGATATTTGTTCAGGGTCATAAATGTCATAAATGTATACAGACACACACACACACACACACACACACACACACACACACACACACACACACGCACGCACACACACGTACACACATGCACACACGCACACACATGCACACACACCCACACACATGCACACGCACACACGTACACACATACACACAAGCACAAGCACACACATGGACACACATGCACACACACATGCACACACACTGACAAAAATAAAGTATTGGCTCAATGTAATAAAATTGAATTAATCAATCACACACATTTTTTTTCATTGAATCAATCATTTAGTCATGAATTAAGTTTTTTGGATTGAGTCAATGAAAAAAAAATCGTGTGATTGATTAATTCAATTTTATTACATTGAGCCAATGCTTTATTTTTTTCAGTGCACACACATACACACATACACATGCACACACACACACACATGCACACACATGTGCGCACCCACATGTACACACATGCACACACACACACACACACATACAGACATACACACACATGCACATGCACACACACACACACGTGTGCGCGCGCACACATGTACACACATACACACATGCACACACACACACATGCACACACACACACACGCACATGCACACACACACACACGAATCTTACTGGCTCCTTGGGAACAAGCAGAAGAGTGAATCTACAGGGAGACCGTACAGAAGACAGAAACATGGAGGTGAAAAGAGAAACAGAGTTAAGGAGGAGAGGATAAGAGAGGAGGGGTAAAAAAGGAGATGGAGGGGAGGAAGAGGATGATGAGGGGAGGAAGAGGAAGACACTTCAACAGTAAGACGAGATGTGAACCTGTGAGCCGTGTGAGAGATTTACTGCTGGACCTGTGGAACGCATCTCACATTTAAAGAACAAGAGTAGAGGCATGAGAAATATGTATGTGTGTGTGTGTGTGTGTGTGTGTGTGTGTGTGTGTGTGTGGGAGACAGAAAGAGAAAGTTCATGTTTATATGTAGGCATGCACACAAGCAGTAGTCTATGTGTTTAGATGAACACAGACACACACATATCTACACATACCACAGCACACGAGCTCATACACTTGCATCAGAATCAACTAGGAAGGAGTGAGGCAAGAAGCATTTAGAACATCTCAAGAATCTAAATACTGTTCCAGTTATACATACATACATACACACACACACACACACACCCACGCATGCATGCATGCACACACACACCTACACATGCACGCACGCACACACACACACACACACACACGCATGCACGCACACACCCACCCACCCACACTTGCACGCACGCACGCACGCGCGCACACACACACACACACACACACACACACACACACACACACACACACACACACACATCACAGTCTTAGGTTTGTAGTTCTAGGAAGAGCTGTTTTAGAAATGGAACTGCCACCCGCCTCCCTCATAAACACATTGAATTCTGGGAAAATAAGAAGACAGCAGCACCCAAAGTTGGAGTGGAGTAGGGGTGGGGGTGGGGATGAGGTGGGGGTAAGGGTGGGGGTGAGGTACGGGTGGGGGTGGGGGTGAGGTAGGGGTGTGGGTGTCTATGACATCTTATTACACTTGTATGACCAGACCCTTTTATAAAATGTCTGAATATAGTTCTCTTACACCATTTTGCCTTACACACCCCGGCTTATTTTAAGACCAGCTAAAGGTTTCCTTTCAGTCTTAGATGGAAAAGCCTCCTTCTTCATCTGTGCATGTCGTCTGCGGGACATCTGTGGAGAGGAGAGTGTGTGTAGATTCATGCGGACCTGTCAGTGGGAGAGTTATTACACCAGTCAACCTCTTCCCCCCCTTCACACATCTGCCCTCATGCACCCCCCCCCCCCCCCCCCACTCCCCAAGTCCCCCCTCCTCCTCCTTTTTCTGCTCTCCTTGGCAAATCTCAGGCCATCAGCTGATATCTGTAGTGCAAAGGATTTGGTGTTCCACGAAGTCTATTTAAAAGTGTCAATATAGCTCTTACTTCCCTCTCTCTCTCCCTCTCTCTCTCCCTCCCTCTCTCTCGCTCTCCCTCTCTCTCCCACCTTCTCTCAATCCCTCTCTCCCTCCCTCTCTCACTCTCCCTCCCTCTCTCTCTCCTTCTGTCTCTCTCTCTCTCTCTCCCCCTCCCTCCACTCCTCTCTTATATCTGTACTACAGGGAAATCAATATGAGGTATTTTCCCTCAGTTGTTCTTATGACCAATTTCCCATTGTCCTCTATCTTCTAAATCCTGTGATGTGATTGTGTAATCTGAGGCTTTAGGTTATGAGATTCTGTTAGCTATGCAGATAGTTTAGTGTTTAGAAGTGAGAGAGTACATTTTTAATATGCACATGTTCTCTGGGCCAGCATAAGACTTGCAGGTGTTCTGAAGTATGCTTGTGTGAAGTGTTACCATTATCCTCTGTGCACTAGTGTAGAAACTGCATCACACACACTTCCATTCAAAGCCATCTGAAAAAAAGTTGACTTTTAACTTTAAAAGCATTTTAAAACAGGGCTGTAACACATAACCTACAGCTGTCACCACTATGCTATAGGGTTTAAATTCTAATGAGAAGCAACGGTAAGAGCTCTAGCCTCAAAGCCCCAAGCGTTTCTCGCAGGAGATAATCCGTGCAGACCCTTCCAGTCGAGTGCTGGCAAACTGCCGAGTCAGCCCAAAGAAGACAGCGGCTGATCTGAAGTCAGATTCCTCTCAGAGCAGCTTGTGATACTGTGGATTTCAGAGCAGCTTGTGATACTGTGAACAATGACATACTCATTTCTAAACTATGTGTCATCTATTTGTATTACTGGCTAAATTGTAAATTGTTTGCAGTCATATGTTACTAACAGACAAAAATTCATATTGATAGCTATACACAAATCATCCCTGGCCTCAGTTGTTCAAGGAGTACCCCAGGGATCTGTCCTGGGACCTCTTCATTTTATATATTTCTCCAGCAGGCCAGATCATTCGTAATCAGGGCCTTAAATCCTACTGCTTTGCTGACACATTCAGATTTATATTAGTGCTTCTTCCCCCACAGCTTCTGGCCAGACATTGAGTTCATGTATCACAGGTCTAAAACCCTGGTTGTGTAATAACTGCTGGAAACCTAATGCTTATAAAACTTTTATAGTTTTACTAGTAGGGCCTAAATCACTATTCTCCGGTTTCTCAAACCTCACTGTTGATGTTGATGGTGTTCCTATTAGGTCAGCTCAGGTTATTAAAATCCTTGGGTGCCTCTCTGACTCATCACCTCTGATTCTCATATCAAGTCACCAAAACTGCATTTTATCATCTATGCATTATTGTACACTATTACCCCATGCTCAGCGATGATGCAAGATTGTTGATAAATGCCTTAATTTTTCCAACATTGAAAACTATAACTCTTTTTTTTATCGTCTCTCTGTTAGATTTACCAGCCATCTTTATTACATTCAGAACTCCTTTCACCTACCAAACATACTACACACATGTCGTGGGTCCTTCTGCAGCTGCGCGTGGCATTCTGGAATCTTCCGGATTAAATATAAAGTATTAAGTACGGTCTTTCTCCGACCGACCTCCGCAAGCTCAGTCATTTTTACTGTTTTTCTCATTCCATTAAATCCTCTAGCTCTGCTTTTCCTATCACACACTTGTAACCATGACCGACAGACTCTTCAGTACAACTGCTGCAAAACTTTGGAATGGAACTGTGACACAGTCTTTTCTAACTGTTCATAACTATTAGAACTGTTCTAACTGTTCTTAGAACTAACTGTTCTACTGTTCTACTCTGTCTTCCTTTAGCTTTTCCCCTTTCCTCATTCTTCCTATTTTTAGCCCCATGTTAGCAACTGCTGTAAATTCTGCACATGTTGTATATTTGGACACGATGCTGTTGTTTATACTGTGGTATTTCAGATGAGTTTTGTAAACGTTTGTAGTTTTCATCAGTAGGACCAGTCCTGGTTGGGGTACCACTGCACCCCAGTCTGGTGAGCAGTACTACTGTGGCGTTAGTTCCCTCTCAAACAGAGCTGATTCCAATCACAGAGAGCAGAGCAAAGAAGCAGGAAACCTCTTCTGTGAGAGAACTTGTCATAGAAGCTAAAAATGCTGAATGACCTTCAGGTCATCTCATGTCATTTTTCCACACCCACAGTTTGATGGCCAGTGGTGGGCAGAGGTCACGATGGTGTCAGGTCAGCTCACCCTGTGTGCTAAAGCAAGGCAGGATGATTCGGTGACCTTGTGAGCGTTCTGACACCCTGACAACAGATGTGGCAGTGTTAGAAATTTGGAGCAGTGGTCATGCAATCTGCAATGGGGCAACAAAATGTTGCTTTTCTTTCAGGCCTAGGGCTATGGAAGACAGTCAAGTCTGCCTTCATTAGTCATGCAGTGTACAGTAGAAGAGTACCAGCCAAATATCGATTTGACATATTAAACATCTTAAGAGCCATGGGTGAACTTACATTACTTTCTCTACTGTCATTGTATTTACCAAATAATTCATAGACGTTATTGAGTAATATGTCTTAATATTACTAACAATAATAAGCCATTGATACAAGAGGCGCACTATAGAATGGCTTTCCAAATGATTGTCCAGACAATGCAAAAACTATGGTTGAGTAAGACGCTGCATGGAACTTACTGTCTATATGCTGTTTTTGTTACTTATTTTTGTTACTTATTTTTCTGTATTATTTGTTTCATTGAGAAGTAGTTGTTTTAAGCTTTCTGTTAAAGTACTTCTGTTAAGGGCTTCCTTTAACATATTCCAGTGCATATTTGCTCTCTGAATTGTCTGCTGATGTCTTAAGTTAGAAATCAGTTCTACCCACTCTGATAATTTTATATTGGACTACACTTCAACCTCCCAGATAGTATTATTTACTCAGTCTTACTGTACTCATAAGTGAGCAAACATTCTTTCTGTAACCACAGAAAATACATAACTCAATTAAAATCTTTCAGAAATAATTTTACTATTATTCATGCATCGCATTCCTCAAACAGGTTACCACTGTAGCATCTTACCTAAAGCAGTTACAACATCCGTGTCTTTATTTCCTGGACTCACCATCACTGTTTTCAGTATGACCAAAGGAATGGAAGTCATGTTTCACAACCTCCTTATTACACAGGTGTTCACAAGACATTAAACATGTAAATTGTAAATAAAATTGTTTCCATGCTGATTTATTTGGCTAATAAGCCGCCATGGTTGCATGCACAGTCTGGCGTATCCCAAGCCTAAATTATTGCTCTAATCCAGGAGCTCCGCTTCAGAGAATAATCCTTCAGGCTTTCAGTCCTGCATTCCTGGAAGCAATCGTCCTCATGTTGGCATGCAGTTATTTCTTCCTCCTTGTACAACCCCATGTTTAGAGGAGCAGGCGTCCGGGCCAGGGAAAAGTAGGCCAAAGTTAAAGGGAAAATGTGGCCTGCCCCCCCCACAAGAAATAAAAGAAAACACAGCAGGCAGAAGAACCCGAGCAGATGAACGGTGAAGGGGGGGTGTGGGGGTGGTTATGGGATCAATCTGTGTAACATTATTCATATGGCATTTAAAATCGCCAGTTATGGAACAGGCTACAGCAGTTTCCTGTTTAAATTCCCAGTTACAGTTAAATTCCTCCTTGGCACCCTGGAGTCACCTCAGCAGTCAGTGAACCAAACGGCTCTCAGGCTCCCGCATTTCCTTTAGTGTTCACAGGACGATCGTGGAAAACAATTATGAAGCCGTGGAGGGCGGGGGGGTGTAAACCTGTATAATCATTCGGTTACGTATGCTTAAGTAAACGTGTGCACAAGTGAGGACCTTGTGTAGAGTCAGTGTTTGTGTGTGTGTGTGTGTGTGTGTGTGTGTGTGTGTGTGTGATGAGGTAAGGGTTCGGAGGAGCTCTTATCAGATGGAGAAGGGAGCCAGGTGTATTTCCTGCTGGATTCTGAGCCGTGGTCTCACAAAGGCGTCTTTGTGCGAGTCGCTCCTCCATGACTGTGCTCCGCGGCAGACTGGGCCCAGCTCCTGGACCTCACGGCCTCTTTTCTTACCCCCTCCCGCCTGGGAGAGACCAATTAGTGACAATACAAGTAGGTTAGGCTGCCCATTCAGAGAGGGCATAGTTGAGTACAATGCCAGCGGGATTGTAAGCTAACAATAAGACCCGCAGACCTGTGGTAGAGTGTCACTCACATTGTTGGGCTGAACCGAGAGAGCCATTTAGTTCCTGCAGAGCAAGAGGAGAGACCTGAGCTGTGCTGTGTGTGTGTGTGTGTGTGTGTGTGCGTGTGTGAGAGAGAGAGAGTCAGGGAGAGACAGAGTGAGGGAGAAAGCTTTGAGAAAGAAAGGTTTGTGTTTCTCTGCAAAGACCTCACAACCTCTTTGTTTCTTTTGCTTTTTCTGTCATATCACTCCATTACATTTCCCATCAGTGGCTGCTGCAATGTGCAAACACACACACACACACACACACACACACACACACACACACACACACACACACACACACACACAAACACACACACTCACACTCTCTCTCTCTCTCTCTCTCTCTCTCTCTCTCTCTCCCTCCCTCTCTCTCTCTTTCTCTCTGAGTCATTCTCAGCTCCTAATAATGATGGGAAAGGGATGATGTAATGTTCCCAGTCTTCAGGTCAGAGGTCAGAGTCCATGCTTAAAAGGGCAAACTCTAGAGTAGTTGTCTGTGGTCATGACCTATCACCCTAGGGTCAATAGTTCAGCTAGGGTGAGTTTTGATATCATGCCATTAACACGCAATTCTCTTTCTTACAAACACACGCAAACATCAGGTGACATTGTATTTTATCAAATAAAAATAGCTATTTGGTTATGGTCAATGTACAAACATTTCACAGTATTCAAGAAATATAGAGATTCTATTGAATACAAACTATATATATTAAGTGTAAGTGGATGAGGTGCCTCAGCTGCTAATAATGCACATACAGGAATGAAATTGTGTAGGGTTATTTGTAATTCTTTGTGTCACGTTGTGGGGGGGCCCCCTACCGGTCGCCCCCGGTTGCAGCGGCAGCGGTCCTGTTTTTGGTCACGTGATGTTCGTTCCTCAGGTGGGCGGGACCCGTGATCTGTCTCACCTGAGGGTCGTTTGTTTGTCTATATACGTCTTGTCTTTTTACCAGTTGACTGCTGGTTATTATTTCCTTAATCTGGAACCATGCACGGGTTTTTGGTTTGCACACTTTCTATTAACCCATCCTATTTCCCTGAGACTTGGCGTGATCGCTTCCTTTTTAGTTGCTCACACCTGCCCGTCACAGAATAACCAGCCACCCCTTCGGAAGCCGCCAGTCTCCTTTGCTTTCTCCTTCGTTCGTGGTCATGTCTCGTGGTAAGTGTTTGTCTACGTGCTGTGTGTTTGTCGTGTTTTGTCCGAGAGAGTGTTGAGTCTGTCCCCACTCGTCCCGCCGTGTTTAAATGTTGTTTGTGTTAAAACCCGTAAGTCACACGGCGGTGACTAGAGCTGGGGACCAGTAGACTCCGCTCTCACACAGCGAAACGACCGGTGCCTCACATTGCGCACGTCCGTGGTTCGTTATCGTCTGTATGTATGTGTGTGTGTATGTACGTTGTGTTGTTGTAATAACGACGCGGACGTGAGCGAGTGTGTGTGTGCCGTGGTGTGTGTGTCGCTGGTGGTGTTCGTGTGTGTATGTAGACGGGTCCGCCGATGCGTGCTGCGCACTAGAATGCGGGTGACGCGAATCTCTCGGCTCCTTTCGCCTCGCTCACCCAAGATCCCGCGGTGACGGGGTGAGCGACTGCGAGCTGGATGTGGCACGGAGGGCATCTCGGGTGCGTCTGTGTTATATGTTGTGTTTGTATTTTTTGTTTTGTTATTCCCCGGAGGGGCCCCCCCTAAATATGTTTTTGGGGGGAGCTATGGGGTTCCTGAGCCACAGCATGTGGCTCAGAAGGCACTGCTCCTTAGGGAGACCTGTCCTGTTGGGAGGGACCCCTGAGCAGGTAGGAGCCCCTGTACCCCTTTAAGTAGGCAGAGGATGCCTGGGGTGTTAGCGGCAGGGTGTCTCCTCAGGCTAAGAAGGGGTCTCCTCCCCCCTGGGTAAAGGGGGTTTAACAGGCAGGGCAGTGCGCGTTATGTGTTGTGTTGTCTGTGTGCGTGTGTGATGTGTTGCAGGTCACTCCTGGTGGTGGACTGCGGCACTCCCGGACCTAGTGGGGTCTCCAGGAGGAGACTCTCTCCTTCGAGCTCGGGGTGACCAGCGTGTCCCTGATGCGCATTGCCAGGGCCCTGGTCTCTGGCGCTCCTGGGTTGGGTGGAGGAGTCCACCTTGAGATGAGGGGCCCCGGGAGGGGTTCACTCCCCAGGAGTCTGGGGTGACCCCTAGCGAAAAGGGCAGGGGTCAGCTCCGAGCAAGGAGGTAGGTTCGGGAGGTGTTTGTGGAAGCCGTGGCTGCACCCCAGTGTGGCGGCCTGCACACATCCACACCTGTGACGTGTGTTGGGCCATGTGCTCCCGGTCCGCACACAGCGGTGGGTCTTAAGCGGCCTAAGGCCGGTTAGGGCGCGAGGGCCCTGTGACCGACCGGGGCGTGGTTATCGTCTTGTTGATGGCCCGGTCAGTCCAGGGTCCCGCCCAGGAGGCGAGCTAACCTATGTGTTTTATGTTTTCAGCTCCAGGACTGCAGGGAACGGGTCCCTGCCTTGTCTGCGTCCTGTGACGAGCAGCTTATGTGTTTGGTGTTTCAGCTCAGGACGGCAGGGAACAGGTCCCTGTCTTGTCCCCGCCCTCCCGCCCCTTTGTTGTGTTTTGTGTGCTGCCACTGTAAGCCGCACATCCGGAGGGGAGTGCGGCTTTGGTGGGGGGGTCTGTCACGTTGTGGGGGGGCCCCCTACCGGTCGCCCCCGGTTGCAGCGGCAGCGGTCCTGTTTTTGGTCACGTGATGTTCGTCCCTCAGGTGGGCGGGACCCGTGATCCGTCTCACCTGAGGGTCGTTTGTTCGTCTATATACGTCTTGTCTTTGTACCAGTTGACTGCTGGTTATTATTTCCTTAATCTGGAACCATGCACGGGTTTTTGGTTTGCACACTTTCTTATTAAACCATCCTATTTCCCTGAGACTTGGCGTGATCGCTTCCTTTTTAGTTGCTCACACCTGCCCGTCACACTTTGTAATTACTGACAACACAGCATTTGTAGTTGTGGAGTTGGGTGTGATTCTTTGAAGGAACAATGGTAGCTATAGCATATTATTATTAAATGTAAATGTGATATTATTATCATAATATTATAATATTTTTTATTTTAATATTATTATGATAATTATTTACACTTACATAGCGCTTTTCTCATTCCCAATGACATTTTACAATCGGCAATAAGCTTTCATACAGACACACACACACACACACACACACACACACACACACTCACGTCTGTGTCACCATTTTATGAGGGTGATGGCATAAGGGGGAAGAGTGCTACTGTTTTTGGCAGTTTTGGCAACTACAGGAGATAGGAGATCTCAGCCAGAGCGTGAGCAATCTGTGACGCTTCTCTCGCTTCCTGTTTGTTTCTTGGTCCATGAAGACCACTGGGTCCTGGAGGGTGAGCAGGGGAGCATTGAGGATGTTTTTTCTGTGGCTCTTACTGTTCAAGGCAATTGGTTCCGGTCCAGTTGGGTGAATGCGTTCAAGCACCACGATGGTTGTGCCCGGGACTGAAGTGCTGAACGGGCTAAACAGCTCTAGTGGAAGACCATCCTTAGTAGCCACTGTCAAGAGGAGTTCATGTTGGTGTCCCACTGCAGGTCTGAAGAAACAGTAGTTCCCAGAAACCTGAAGGTATCATCAGTTAACTCACTGATGGACATCATGAGGGGGGACAGTGTTGAGGGGTGTCTCCAAAAGTCCACTGTGAATTCTTTGAGTCTTGAGTGTGTTCAGTTCCAAGTTGTTCTCACTGCACCAGAACACCATCTGTTCAATCTCCTGCAGACATGCACACACTCATCTCCATTACTGTAATGTCTTCAGTCTTCAGGAGTTTAACAGATGGGTCTTTGGAGGTGCAGGTGGACGGAGACGAACAGTAAGGACACATCTTTGAGATGACCAATGCTGACTGTCCATATACCAGAGAAGAGCTCCCCTGACTCACCTGATCGCAATGTACTGACAGATGGCAGGGATACAGCCAGCTGAAGTCCACAGATAGGATCCTTGCATACTATATGTCTCTTGGCTGTCAATATGTTGCAGTCCTTTGTTGACTGTGTCCTCCACAGGACTATTTCCTCAGTAGACAAACTGCAGGGCTTCCAGTAAGTGTCCCATGATAGTTCTTCAGGTGGGCCAATACTAGTCACTCAGCAGAGCGGAGTTCATTGCCAACACGTCATAGCGACAGGCCTGTAGACATTCAGTGATGGAAGGTTTCTTGGGGTCCAGGATGATGGTGGAGCATTTGAAGCAAGAATGAACTACACAACTCTGGGGACTTGTTGAACATTTATGGGGAGATTAGACCCAGTTGATTGGCACAGCCAAGGACACAGTCAGGACCGATTGCTCTCCTGTTTTTTCCGTCTTCAGAAGAACCGATATAGATCCTCTTCAAATATCTTTAGTGTAACCTGAGTATCTGGGGGAGATGAGGCGGGTGTGAGGTGTGGTGGGTGCGGTCGTCAGTGGGATGGAGTGGGTGAGGGTGAGAGGGTAACTGGTGTCATCAGCTGGGTCTTTCTCTGCCCCAGTTGGGCTGGAGGGAGCCGGGACAAACCCTCTCATTTGTGATGTCTTGCAGGCCTTTTTACACTGCTGCAGGGTAAATGACTGAAAATCTGTTTTTAAGATTTTCTGTGTAGCTTTTCTTGTAACAATGCAGATCAGCTTTGTTCAGTGAACTTCTGTCCTTCCTGTGCATTATTGTTATTGTTATTTTGTCCTTCTTGTGTGTTATTACCCTGGTGGGACAGTTAATAAGTTAATATGTCTATATTTTGTTTGTGATTCACATACTCCATGGTTTAATTTTGCTCTGTTGAAGTCCCCAAGGATTATTAAAAGTGAATCTGTATGTTATTGTTCTCCAGTGGTGTATAAAATGTCTGCCTGCTTATGAACAATGCCTCCATGTTTGGGCTGCAGTATTTATTTAGCAGTGTGTCATCTGCCAACCAACCGTCACTGATGTAGAAGCATTTAGGTCTATTATGCAATCTGCTTAGTGTAGATAGAATCCTGGTGCATGGAGTCCATCATCATGCCTTTGAAGAGAAGCAACTAGTCTGTTTTGTTAAGCAAGGCCATAACTCACTATGTAGGTTAAATGTAGCAGCCATAACTCACTATGTAGGTTAAATGCAGCAGCCATAACTCACTATGTACGTTAAATGCAGCATCTATAACTCACTATGTAGGTTAAATGTAGCAGCCATAACTCACTATGTAGGTTAAATGCAGCAGCCATAACTCACTATGTAGGTTAAATGCAGCAGCCATAACTCACTATGTAGGTTAAATGTAGCAGCCATAACTCACTATGTAGGTTAAATGCAGTAGCCATAACTCACTATGTATGTTAAATGCAGCAGTCATAGCTCACTATGTAGGTTAAATGCAGCGGCCATAACTCACCATGTAGGTTAAATGCAGCAGCCATAACTCACTATGTAGGTTAAATGCAGTAGCCATAACTCACTATGTATGTTAAATGCAGCAGTCATAGCTCACTATGTAATATCAGCAGTCATAGCTCGATGTAATATCACAGTTGCAAGTCTATACGAATTTGCCTGAACCACCTTGTAAAACTATTCTAGATGGTTACAGTATCAATATTAATGCCAGCATCAGGTTATATGTTTACCTTTTCTTATGGGGTGACCTGTACAGAATCTATGGACCTCTTTTGATTGTGAACCTGCAATTGCAGGTGTATGATGTGATGTCAATGAATTAAACATCTGTATCACGCCTGCAGGCCTGTGTATGTTTAATGTGAATAGCATATTTAAGATCATGTATAGTAAAGGTCTAATATATATTTTTTATATGTAAAATGTATGATGCAATAATTTCTTTTACAAAGCATAAGCATCATAAACATTGTATTATTTGCTCTTTATTAAGGTTGCTGTTGTAGCAGCAATATAATAACAATATAACATCTATAACTCTACAAATGATCCAGAATGCACCAGTACGACTGGTCTTCAATCTCCCCAAATCTTAACTAGTTTTCTCTGAATTGGCATCCAGTAGCTGCAGGCATCAGATATAAAACCTTGATGTTTGCCTACAAAGCCAGAAATGGACTAGCCTCTCCCTACATGAGGACCTCAAAGCTCGATCCGTACCTCAAGTACACCGAATCTCAAGCACCATGGTTAAAGTCTGATTTTAATTCCTGTTGGTTAAGTTTGAGCCTATGTTTGCAATTCTAGTTATTGGCATTGGTTCCTGTAGCTCAATAGTAGTCCTGTTCAAGGATTTCTTGAACTCTGACCTCTATATGCCGCCCTCTAGGATGCATTCTGTGAACACATAACAAAGCACTTTGTAGGTCACTCTGGATAAGATCGTCTGCTTAATGCCCCAAATGTAAATGTGCATATGTATGTGCATGCGTGTGTATGTGCATGTGTGTATGTGCATGCATGTGTGCGAACGGATGATTACCTTATGTAACACTGCTTGGGACAGTAGTGCTGTTCTTATTACCCTAAAGCTATTTATAAAGCAACCACAATGCCTTATCTGCCCCCCCCCCCTCTCTTTTTCAATCTGTTGCTTTCTGTCTCATCACAGTTTCGTTCACATTGGGTGTTGTGTCCCTCCCTTTCCCTGTCTCTCAGTGATTCATTAGTCCCCAGGTCCATTCCATGAAGACGAGTCATTGCAATCTGGGTCGTTACAAGTATGTGCTGGAGACCAGAGACCAAAGGGGCCACAGACTTTCCATCCGATTTGCATTCAACAGCAACGAGGCAATATTTCAACCAACTGTAGTACGCCATTCTCTCTATATTATTACTCAGAACTGACAGTTAAATCGCTGTTTGGTCACACCAATGCTTCAGCCATAACTGAGTCTTAAAATCCAACCATAAAGTATTTAAGTGCTAATTAAATTCAACATTTGAAAAGAATCAGTCCTTTCAAATTTGAACAGGAGCAATTTGATTCATTCTTGAAAAAACAGCCTCTAATAGTGACAGCTAAATCACTACTTAGTCACACCAATGCTTCAATCTTAACTGAACATTAAAATTGAACCATAAAGTATTCAAGTGCTAATTCAATGTAACATATAAGAATCAGACCTTTAACAGGAGCTGTGTTCTTGAAGAATCAGACCTTTACCAGAAGCTGTGTTATTGGAGAACCAGACCTTTAACAGGAGCAGTGTTATTGGAGAACCAGACCTTTAACAGAAGCTGTGTTCTTGAAGAATCAGACCTTTAACAGAAGCTGTGTTCTTGAAGAATCCGACCTTTAACAGGAGCTGTGTTCTTGAAGAATCAGACCCTAAATCTGATTTGAGGGTTCAACACATCATCATTCTGTCCACACCATACACTTAATATTATAAGTTTATATCCTTATAATATTTGTGAAAGAATGGGTTGCTCTCCACAGTCAACTGTCAGCTGTATTATAAGAAAATGGAGGTGTTTGGGAACAACAGCAACTCAGCCACGAAGTGGTAGGCCACGTAAACTGACAGAGTTGGGTCAGCGGATGCTGAAGTGCATAGTGTGAAGAGGTCACCAACTTTCTGCAGAGTCAATCACTACAGACATCTAAACTTCATGTGGCCTTCAGATTAGTGCAAGAACAGTGCGCAGAGCGTTTCATGGAATGGATTTCTATAGTCAAGCAGCTGCATCCAAGCCATACATCAACAAGTGCAATGCAAAGCGTCGGATGCAGTGGTGTAAAGCACACCACCACTGAACTCTAGAGCAGTGGAGACATGTTCTCTGGAGTGACAAATTGCACTTCTCCATCTGGCAATCTGATGAATGAGTCTGGGTTTGGCGGTTGCCAGGAGAATGGTACTTGTCTGATTGCAAGTGTAAAGTTTGGTGGAGGTGGGATTATAGTGTGGGGTTGTTTATCAGGAGCTCTGAATGCCTCAGCATATCAAGATATTTTGGACAATTGCATGCTCCCAAATTTGTGGGAACAGTTTGGCGCTGGCCCCTTCCTCTTCGAACATGACTATGCACCAGTGCACAAAGCAAGGTCCATAAAGACATGGATGGCAGAGTCTGGTGTGGTGAACTTGACTGGACTGCACAGAGTCTTGACCTCAACCCAACAGAACACCTTTGGATGAATTAGAGCGGAGACTGAGAGCCAAGCCTTCTTGTCTAACAGCAGTATGTGACTTCACAAATGCGCTTCTGGAAGAATGGTCAAAATCCCCATAAACCACATATGTCAAAGTCAAGGCCCGCGGGCCGGATCTGGCCCGCGGGCCTTGACTTTGACATATGTGGTTTATGGGGATTGATTATCTATGGCTCCCTGGATGATATTTAATTACTATTAGAACCGGCCCGCAGGCCACAGCCACCCGCTGGTGTTTTGCACGCACAAACACTACATTCCCCACCATGCAACGGTAGCCCGCGAAGTCACTGCAGCGCGCACAAGCGGCGAGGATCAGCGCGGCGAAAATAACGTAATCGCAGTGGCTCAGCTCGTGCGCGAGCGTCTCGCGCGCTGTCGATTCGCGAGGTCGTGCATCTCTCGAATTTTGTACTTTGCGCGCGCCGCGCCTCAGCGCAATGAACAGTCATGTTTGCAGGGTTCATACACCTTTATAAGGTGGAATTAAAGCACTTGTACGTCACTTTCAAGGTCCATTTCAATATTTTCCAGCACGTTAAACTTAATTAAGTTAAATATTTATACATATATTCGAAATGATTCGAAATAATTCGCTTTTTATTCACATTATTTAATGGTTGTTTATTTTCAAAACGCCCAATATTAACGTCTTCACGTTCTCTCATGTTTCGTCCTGGAATTACAAGATACAAGAGAACTGTTCAGTCAGATAGTTATTTGTTGTGAAACGAAGTAGTTACAATTTCAAGCATTTTCAAGTACTTTAGCTTAAATTCCAGCACTTTTCAAACCTTTATTACTTTATTCATGTTTGCTTGTTGAAAAATATTTTCATTTGAAATTACTGACAGATCCATAAGATCCATAAAATATTGCTTTATTCATTTAAGCATTAAATAATATACACTGTGTTAGGTCTTGGTTCAATAGGCTATGTGAAATCATTTTAATATGTTTTAATAAACATTGAACCAGTCCGGCCCTCGGCTTGTAGCAAATTTGTTTTTTTGGCCCTCTGTGTATTTGACTTTGACATCCCTGCCATAAACACACTCCTAAACCTTGTGGACAGCCATCACAGAAGAGTTGAAGCTGTTCTAGCTGCAAAGGGTGGACCAACTTCATATCGAACCCTATGGGTCAGGAATGGGAATGTCACATAAGCTCATATGTGAGTCAAGAAAGGTGAGCGAATACTTTTGGCAATATAGTATATATGTCACTGGGTCAGATTTAGCTGAGCTCATATTCACCTGACAAAGTCAGTATTACCTAGATCACGCACAAATGTTCGGTTCATATGAGACCTTGGTTTGCTGACAGGACCAAAGTGAGACGTGGCTTACAATATGAGGGATTAGGTACTCATTGAACTTACTGAAGCTTTTGTCAATCAAAGCTTTCAAGAAGGTAGTGAATGGCCAGAACAGGGAGGTTCTGACATCCCCCGAGTTGACATCACTTCCTGCACAAATGCTGCTTCCTTCAAAATGTACCACCGTAAGCCCACATATCAGGACATCTAACAGGCTGTGTTGCCATCTCTTCACTACCAGGAGCTAGGACGTGGGCAGGATCTCCTCACCTTGCTCCACCACACAGATGACGCTGTGGCCCAATGCCACGCTGCCAGCACTTTAGAGACCTGTGTACACAATGACATTTTTACCCAATGAGCCAAACACTTCTTTCTGTCTGGATGCAATAATTTAGCGCTTTTAAAGCAATCACATTCCTGCCAAGGACTGTTATGTAGCTGTTACTTGGGCAATATGAACCACTACATTTTGGTGACCTATGTGGTTTTGAGTTTATAGAATTTTGCTCTTGAATAAGTGAAATGTGAAGTCTGTTATTAAAAATAAAAAAAAAACAGATTGTGATCCTTTGCAACTTTGCAACCATTTAAAGAGGAGTTCTCACTCTCTATGAAGGAGGGCATACCTGTCTGCTCCTACCTGCAGAGCACAGTGATAACAAAAGACATCATCTTCATAATCCCCACACACAAATCCTCATTGTGGGAACTGATCAACACATCCTTGGACCCTCTGGACAAAAGCTGATTGGTTCTACATCAGTCCATAGTTGTTTGCCATGTGCTTCAATGCACTTTTTATATGAATTAACATACAGTACAGGTTTGGACACACCTCATTCAATGCGTTTTCTTTATTTTCATGACTATTTACATTGTAGATTCACCGAATGCATCAAAACTATGAATGAACACATGTGGAGTTATGTGAAAGGTGAAGGTGAAATAACTGAAAACATGTTTTATATTCTAGTTTCTTCAAAATAGCCACCAAAATAGCATTCTCTCAATCAACTTCCACTAATGAACCCTGATAAGGCATACACCTCTTGAAGCTCACTGAGAGAATACCAAGAGTGTGCAAAGCAGTAATCAGAGCAAAGGGTGGCTATTTTTTTCACCTTTTTTTTTTGTTAAGATTAAAAACCTTAATTACCTTTAAAAGAAATTATATGCAAAATGACTACGGAGCACTAACCGAAAGACAATATACGATGACATGTGAAAAGACAAGCCAGACTGACACCACACACATCTGTTTAAGCTCTAACAGCAACCTGAGAATTAACTGACGCCACATAACTGGGGATTTTATGTTAATCTACATATTTATGGGAATGCATCTGCCCTCTAGTGAGACCTGGAGGGAACTGCACACCCATACTGAGGTGTAGCTGAAATAAGGGGTACCCATAGACTTTACTTGCTGACATTAGAAACAAGCCACCCCACCATGTTATTGGTTTATTTGGATAAAACTCACTTTGCATATTAGGGAGCAGTGATGTGGCAAACGTAACTAAATGTGGGGACAAACATTAGGGGAGCCCAGGGTGGAAGTGGAACTGAACATAGATCACGTAGTCGCCGCCCACCTACAGCACATGCAAATGCTTCTGAATATGCATATCTATCTATATAGGATGCCAAAGGAATTCTTTATTCCTCAGTTCACGGAGGGGGTGCTTCCATTACGATTACACACTGGCAGCCAATTGCAGTGGCGAGGACTCCTTTAGTAGATCTCTAAGAAGAGACACATAGAGGGAATGAATGAAAAACAGATATAGACAGACATAGACAGGCATAGACAGTCTCACAGAAGTTTTCTCTGCCAGTGACTCTCCATTACTTGCACACGCACACACACAGACGCACTCTCACTCTCTATCGCTCTTTATACCCGCACTTTCTCTCTCTCTCTATTCCAAACACATATATACACACACATACCCTTGCTTTCTCTTATACACACACACACAAAGTGACTCCCTCATTAAGGGTATTGTTGAAATGCTGATGTAATGAAAGTTAATCTGCTGGTCTCCTTGGCTAAGAGGCCTTTGTAAGTGTGATTACCCTGTCCACCCCTTACACATTTTCATTAAGTCTTTGACTGAATGTGTGTATGTGTGTGTGTGTGTGTGTATGTGTGTGTGTGCAGATCACAAGAGGCAAGCCATTCTCAGCATGTGCCCCTGAGCACGTAGGCTAGTCTGTCAGTGAAGGCAAGAGAGTGTCTAAGTGTCTGTGGATGGGTGTGTCTGTGTGTGTGTCCTAGCATCCAGTCCCAGGGTGAGGAATCCATCAAAACTGCTGAGTTCATTGTCACGTGTTAGTGACACAGGAGTGTGTGATGAACGTGCATGAAAATATAATAAGTATATATAAGTAATGCATGAAAGTATAAGTATGAAATATATCACTGAAATATATAACTTACTCCACTGGTCATCAGAAGAGAACTGTAACTGCATATTTAACACCTTCACCCCTTGACAAGTAAACTATGAACTATTCACCAGGAGCGAAGGTATCATCACTTAACATGATGATGTGTTCGTGAAATACAAGATGCGTTTGCCTCAGAGAGGTTGTAGTGTCGTGACCTTTGGCAGGTAGCAAACACTAAACAGGAGTCTACATTCCATCCATTTTCTAACTGTGAAAAGCAATTTTGGCTGACGTTGAACTCCGTGTTGTACCGAGTCCCAGACTAACCACTCTCCACTCTTATCAAAATATCAATATATTCATGTTGTCCTGCAGCCACAGAGATGCAGCAATGTGACTCTGTTAGCAATTATCACCATGTATGAATGCCATATGCCCGAAGTCATCGTTCAATCATAAACTATTCCATTAAGCCTCACAAATGCAGCCAGAGTGAGGAGCCAGGACCAAGAAATGAAAGTGTCAAACTGCTTTACCATAATCCTATTTCACAGAGGACATACAGAACACCGTACAGCCATCACCAACCTTAGTTTTACTGATAAATGCCCATAATGGTCAGTAATGACTAAGCCAAAATGGATAGAAAGTGATACGTCAGCATAGTTTCAACTGTCCTTTCAGGGTTCCTACCATGTTTTTCACCGCTAAATATTTGGGGTGATATGTGGTGGAGTATTGAGATTAAGGGAATGTTTTTTTTTTCTTCGTTTGGTGTGTTAAATTTCTTTTCTTTCTCTCTCTGTTCTCCTTTTGACAGCAGGCTTTGTGTGAAGACTGTGGGAAAGTTTCCTTTCCTGATGAGATCATCCCTCCAAACCCCTCTTTCACTTTCTCTGTCTATTTCACGCACACACACATGCACACACACACACACACACACACACACACACACACAAACCACTGGGATATGCCATCACCTAACAAAGAAGTGTGTGTGTGGGAGGACAGGGAGATGATTAACAGTTAATCAAGTGTCCGACAAGATCCTATTATTTGCACGTGTATATTCATAAGCTGGAGCACATTCAGCTGCGTTTGAACTTGTAGGATGGATAGAACACTAGCCATTGCATTTTTCCCTTCATAAGCCTCCTTTTACAAACCCATTTAAAACTGCACATTCAGACAACATGACAAAGCACCCACAGCCAGCACACACAACCCCCAAACCTCATGTAGGCCACACACCACTTGACTCGCTCACACATTCACCAACCCCCAACCTCGTGCTGCTGCGAGAACTCGACCTGCTCCCCCAGCACAAATGTACACATACATCTACCAACCCCCAGACTCCATATTTACACCAGTCCCCAAACGCCACATTGCTCCTCACCCACCATCGCCCACACAATACCATTACACACACATCCATCCGTCTACCTCCCAAAACACACATGATCACTGCGTGTGTGCGATTACATCGATATCAGGGGATATGCACCTCTTCCTCTACTAATCTCAGAATGAATCGATCTGGCATGGATATAGTCCAGCAGTGTCTGCACACACACACCCAGCGCAGTACACACACCCAAAGCTAGGCGCGCACACACATGCACACAGTAAACCGAGTAAATGTAATTTGTGATTCCTGAGCTGATACTTCACCGTGACCATGAGTCACTAGAAGTGGAATGCCAGTCAGGCAGCCCTCCAAACACACACACACACACACACACACTCCAAACACAATCACTTACATTCATACACCTGAAATACCTTGATACCCGAGAGGTACACTTCATACACACACAACATCATGCATTAACCTTCCGATCATGACTACTTCTCTCTTAATTAGACACGCTGTGACTTGCACAGAGGTGACAGAACAAAGAACAAACAGAGAGAGTTTATGTGTGTGTGTGCAGAGAGGAAACCTACTGGCACACACCCACAATCTCAAGATCCCCTCACACTCAATCAGACAGACAGACACATACACACACACAGTCATTTTGGCTTGGGATCAGGGTGTATTAATAGAGAGATCACCAGAAGAAAGACCTCTGCTCAAATGTCCAATTGCAAGATCTGATTTCATTTAGAGATTTTAAATTAGAAAACTAGTCCCCTCTCCTTCACATAATCTCTCTTTCTCTCTCTTTCTCTCTCTCTCTCTCTCTCTCTGTGGGTTCTGTGTTAACTATTGCCATCTGCTGGTTTTGACCAAAAAACATAAAACAATTTTGTTTTCATTATATTATATATATATTTAATAGATTTTCTGAACTTTTAGTAGTAATTTACATAATATATCAAATGCCATGTACAGAGGGAGCCCATAACTATCTCAATAGAAAGAGAGGAAAGATGTTATCATCACATACATTTGTTAGAAAGTCTTGTATGTGTTATGTAAAAAAAAACTTTACATGTATAAAACACACACACACACACACACACACACACACACACAAATTCTGGCTCCAATCTCCATTAAATTTTCTCTAAAGTTTATTTACAGAATAAATATGTGGTAAGCACTGTTTCAGACATGTAACAACTTGCTTATTATATTACATATAGAGCAAACACTGCGCTCTGAGCCAACAGGTTATGGATGTTCATCTTTCTATAGTTTATTCAAACACTGACATTGTTCAGAGATAAACAAGGTTGGATTCACCACCTTATTGATCATCAGTCACTTAACTTCTCCCTGGCATGTTTCTTTCACTTCTGCTATTAGGTTTTAAAAAGAACACTGCTGAATATAAAATATAAAATAAGCATATGCAAAATATAAGCTGCTGTTTCTACAAGTGAACAAAAAACAAATGCTACAAGGTATTGCTCGTGGCCACAGGATTTGTAAAAACAAAAGGCCGGTGATGCCCTGCGCTTAATGTGAGCGTTGAGTCTGCATCCCAGCATGCCGAGCTCCTGCTGCTCCTCGGGAGGTCGTGCTGCGGAGACCCGGCCCAACGGGCACTGCGTTCAGAGCCACGGAGAAACACGGCTCGGATGTGACATCAACTTCAATTTGCTCTGAACAACAAGGTTCCTTTGTGTTTTTTCTTTCTCTCTTTCTCTCTCTCTCTCTCTCTCACACACACACACTCCATCACTCTCAGACTCTCTCTCCCACTCTCTCAACGCCCTTTTTTAATAGCTAACCTTCTTTAAACTGAGCATAGTAAGATTATTCTCTTTAAAAGGTAGCTCTACCTTTCTGAAAAGACACTGCAGTTTCATTAACCCTTTTTGGGCAGTCCAGTCACTGTGCCCTAAGCATAAGGTAAAATTACACACATGCCATGCTAACCACGCTCCTCTGCCTTTAGCAGAAAGAAGCACACTGTTTTAATAAGACATCTCCAACGTCGGCTACAACAGAAGCCCAGCTGTAGTTAACAGAAAGCAGCAGTGCAGTTTTATTGAGCTGTAGAGGCACTGAGGAGCTGTTCAGCACAGAGAGAAACTGTACGCTGTTTTATTTAAGGGCGTTCAAACTCAAGGCTCACTGGAGATTTGGGGCTAAAGGCTCCTCACACAACAACTGTAGCTCCGGTATGAAGACCATAATGTCTGCAGAGTCTTTTTATGCAATGGACAGAGTCAATATATTTATTTTAAGCGTAGACACTGGGAGGCCCCTGTGTTGACTGGGGCTCCCTCTGTTGGTCCAATCATGTAATGACACACAGCTGCTGGCAGTGAGCTGATGACCACAGCACACAGCATCATCCTGTCCCTACGCTCACTTACCTCTGCAGAACGTGGTACACTGAAGGAGAGCAGGCCAAGACTGTCGGTCTTTGTAGCCTCTAACAGTCTTCACACGCCTCAGTAGTTTGGGTTTCATTTATGTGCATATAAAATCTCGATTTAGACCAGTGACAACAGCCATAACTCAAGAAATTTACACAGTGAAAAACTGGTGGGCTTCCAGGAATAGCTGGAGCCATGCGAGTGTGGGACTGGAGACGGGGGAGGGGCACACAGGGGGCGGGCCCTGGCACTACTTGGTCTTCTGAAAGCCTATCATCACCTTGGAGACGAAGTTGACGATGGCACTGGCAGGCTGCTCAGGGTCGTGCTCTGCAAACAGGTGACACACGTTCTCTGTGCCACTCCCACTCTTCCTCGCTACAAAGCCAAAGATCCTGCACACACACACACACACACACACACACACACACACACACACACACACACACACACACACACAGACACACAGACACACAGACACGCACACGCGCACACACACACACACACACACACACACACACACACACACACACACACACACACACACAGACACACACGCACGCACAATGTAATATGGAAAAGTTAACAGGAGACAAAACATACTATGGACAAAGTAAGTGAGCAATAGAATGAATGAGGAGGAAGAGAGTGAGAGGATGAAGAACAGAAGACAAGCAGGTAAACACTTACTTTGCAGCCAAACACCCGTCTCTTGTCCATCTGTCAATAAAGCATTAGAGAGGTGAGGCAAAATGTACCAGCGCACCTCTGATTTATGCACCAGTATGTGAGGAATTATGTGTCATATGTATGTACCAGTATGTGAGTAAATATGTGTCCTATGTATGTACCAGTATGTGAGTAATTATGTGTTATATGTATGTACCAGTATGTGAGTAATTATGTGTCCTATGTATGTACCAGTATGTGAGTAATTATGTGTCCTATGTATGTACCAGTATGTGAGTAATTATGTGTCATATGTATGTCCCAGTATGTGAGTAATTATGTGTCATATGAGTAATTATGTGTCATATGTATGTCCCAGTATGTGAGTAATTATGTGTCATATGTATGTACCAGTATGTGAGTAATTATGTGTCATATGTATGTACCAGTATGTGAGTAATTATGTGTCCTATGTATGTACCAATACGTGAGTAATTATGTGTCATATGTATGTACCAGTATGTGAGTAATTATGTGTCCTATGTATGTACCAGTATGTGAGTAATTATGTGTCCTATGTATGTACCAGTATGTGAGTAATTATGTGTCCTATGTATGTACCAGTATGTGAGTAATTATGTGTCCTATGTATGTACCAGTATGTGAGTAATTATGTGTCCTATGTATGTCCCAGTATGTGAGTAATTATGTGTCCTATGTATGTCCCAGTATGTGAGTAATTATGTGTCATATGTATGTCCCAGTATGTGAGTAATTATGTGTCATATGTATGTACCAGTATGTGAATAATTATGTGTCATATGTATGTACCAGTATGTGAGTAATTATGTGTCATATGTATGTACCAGTATGTGAGTAATTATGTGTCATATGTATGTACCAGTATGTGAGTAATTATGTGTCATATGTATGTACCAGTATGTGAGTAATTATGTGTCATATGTATGTACCAGTATGTGAGTAATTACGCATGTGTGCACCAATTACTTTCTGGCTTGAGGGTCCAGGGCACAAAATATGACCATGTTGACAGCATAATGTCTCCTGAAGAACAACCTGGAAACACATAAGGACCAATCAGGGCAAGATGGAACCAAATAAGGGCCAATCAGGGCTAGCTGGACCCACGTAAGGGCCAATCAGGGCAAGCTGGAAACACAAGTGCTTTAGTGCCAATTCAGAACGAAGAGACATGTCATAAATCTTATGTGTAAATTATGTGTAAATCTTAGAGTGTGTGGGTCTGATAGAGTAGGAACATACACTGCAGGCACGTGCAAAATAATTCCCTAGTTGTGAGTCAAACAATGTGTGTGTGGGTGTGTGTGTGTGTGTGTGTGTGTTTTCTCATGACTTACTTCCTCTGGTTGTCTGTAAGCGTGATGCCCTGTGCAGACACCTTGAAGTGGACGATGGTGGATGTTGCTGGCGGGTCTTGAGCAAGTATCATAGTGGTGGCCTTCTGGACTGCCTGAACTCCTGTCAGAGATTCCAGTTCCACACTGCCCAAGAACCACACATTACACGCTGAAATAAACACACACACGCACAAACATCAGATACCCACGCTCTACCATGCGTGTCTACAGTGTGGGAACAGCGGAAGAGGTGGTTGGTCTGTACTGGTCTCCATGGTAAACACTACAGACCTGCTCCCTGCTTCAGTAGCTCAGTCGCTGAGTTTGTAGAAGTCTGTCCCTGACACTCACTCAACTCCTCCAATGGGTCTGTCACAGACACCCAGACAGAGACAGAGAGTCCACTTATAATGATGATGATGATGATGATGAGTGCACACATGATGCATGGCGTATCACGTGACTATAATTTTAACATATACTAATAAAGCATAGCATCAAGGAAAATGTTAAAATTTCCAGCACATTTCACATACGCTACCTCTGCCTGGGATGATGAGTTTACAAGGCAAGGCCAGGGGTGTGATGGAATGTTGGCACACCAGAGCTGTCAGACTTCCTGTGTACAAAAAAAACTAAAATGAAACATTACTTGGCTTAAAGATTAACAGTGAGAAAAACTGAACAGAATTCCTTTGGTAATGAATCATAATGAAGACACATTCCTGGACTATATGGATATAATATGACCACTAGAGGGAGACAAAGGTGTAAAAATAATTTTGTGAATTTGGACTCACAAATACATATATCTATGCAGAGTAAGTAGTAAGTAGCTGAGCACTTTTATTAAGCATTTAAACTGTAAAATCATTTGTAAAAACATTTTATGCAAGCACAAATGAATAAAGCATAAATACATTTGAATAAATCTGCATAAAATATTGAAACATTGTCTGATGCTTTTGTTAGATGATGACTAAACAATTACAAAACAGCACAAACAAGAGGAGATACATTCACTCATTCAAGTCAAGTCAAATTTATTCATATAGCACTTTTCACAACACATGTTGTCACAAAGCAGCTTTACAATCTTATGGGTCCAGATCCCAGATCTCTTCATTCACAGAAGAGATCGAACTGACCTAAATAAGAGTTTAAAGCCCATAGTTACACATGAGTAGTGTATAAACACACACACACACACACACACACACACACACACACACACACACACACACACACACACACACACACACACACACACACACACACACACACACACACACACACACACACACACACACATACCAAAGTATGGCTCGTTGGGACAGCCCTTCAGTCTCACTCCTTTCTGTGTGCATTCGATCAGGAAGTGTCGCACAAGCTCACTCGTCAGATCTCCTGCTACACAAAGAAAGCTCTCATCAACCTCGCCAGGTCAGGGTGGGTGTAGTCAGGTCAGGGTGGGTACAGTCAGGTCAGGGTGGGTACAGTCAGGTCAGAGTGGGTACAGTCAGGTCAGGGTGGGTACAGTCAGGTCAGGGTGGGTACAGTCAGGTCAGAGTGGGTGTAGTCAGGTCAGAGTGGGTGTAGTCAGATCAGAGTGGGTGTAGTCAGGTCAGGGTGGGTACAATCAGGTCAGGGTGGGTACAATCAGGTCAGGGTGGGTACAGTCAGGTCAGGGTGGGTGTAGTCAGGTCAGGGTGGGTGTAGTCAGGTCAGGGTGGGTACAGTCAGGTCAGGGTGGGTACAGTCGGATCAGAGTGGGTATTGTCAGGTCAGGGTGGGTGCAGTCAGGTCAGGGTGGGTGTAGCCTCAAAAATACTAAAATGTGTAGAAGCAGACAGGAGACATGTAGTGTTGGGCTAGAGTGGGGCTGCTTTATTGACCATGTAGTGTTGGGCTAGAGTGGGGCTGCTTTATTGACCATGTAGTGTTGGGCTAGAGTGGGGCTGCTTTATTGACCATGTAGTGTTGGGCTAGAGTGGGGCTGCTTTATTGACCATATAGTGTTGGGCTAGAGTGTGGCTGCTTTAATGACCATGCAGATGGTAGTTATGTTGTAATGCACACAGAAGAAACTCTCTCACAATGACTCATACACTAAGGATCTCTGCACTTGTAGATGTGGATGAAAATGAGGACATGAGGATGTTTGTGTGTGTGTGTGTGTGTGTGTGTGTGTGTGTCCCTTCCTTCCTCTCATTGAGAGAGTGTTTAAAGAGTTCCTCTGATGTAAGCACACACTGCATCTGCACTTCAGTGACCTATCCTGGCACTCATATTGGTGGCAGCACATAGCAGACTGCCCTCCTCAGCTCAGATGTTTACTCAGTGTGGCAAACCAAAACACCAGGGCCAGAATGTTGGGGGTTTAAGTGCACATTAAGATGGGTTTAGAAAAGAATAGTAATTAAAGAAAAACAAAGTCACACCATGAAAACGGAAGGCTTTCCCCTGACCTTTCTTGCTTTGCTGTATAACCGAGGGTGGGGGCGTGGCCACCTTCATGGCCAATCCGTACGCTCCTCTGAACGAGTGGCTGTCTCGGACGATGAAGGAACCGGGCTCCTTATCCTTCAGCACCCCAATAGCTACGGCATGTCACATGGGACAAAAAATAATGAACATCTGGAGAAAAGGACAGTGTCAAAGGAGACGCAATGCTTTCAGGACCTGACGATGTTCTCACCCTGTTCTCTAGAGATGTCTGGCTTGTACCAGAACTTTGATGTGTCTTGGACAAACTTCACGTTGTCAGGCTTACTGGACAGTGGATCTGCTCAACATATGAACATTAATGGTAGTATACAGCACACAGTGTGTATATTTCTGTGTATGTGTGTATATTGTTTATATTTTAAAGGTCAGTGCCTACCTGGGCTTGGTGTTGATCCTGTGGGTGACCCACTGCTCCTGCCCACTCCACTTGCACCGAGCGGGGAGTTAAGAGACTGCTCTCCCCAGTCCATGCTTCTCTTCTTCTGGGGTAGCAGCGGTGGTTGGGCTCCATCCAAGCCCAGACACTCTAGACCCTCCATAGCCTCCAACAGACTGAGCTCCAAGCTCCCAACGCCCAGGGAGGGGGAGAGTCCACGAGGGTGGCCCAGGGGGGAGCTGTGGGTGTTGGGAGAGGACAGGGAGGGTGGAGGTGATGGCTGGGGTGTGTAGTGGCTCAGGGGCGTGGTGGAGCCACTCTCCACCCAGCACTGAGGCGCTTTAGAGCTAGATGGGGAGACGACACAGAGCATTTCAGAACACAGCATGTACAGTACACCGGCCGCACTGCAGAAGACGTTTACAGATCCAGGCGAATCGATGCTCAGGGATGTTTGATTGACAGTTACCCGTCAGTGGCCGGGAGAGGGCTGGGGGTGTGGATGGAGTGCATGGACTCAAACAACCTCTGACAGGAGGCGGGACTTGAAATCACTTCTGAGCGGAAGAGATCTCCATCTGATGACACTGGTGCGTGTGTCATACTATCAGCAAATCCCCGGGAATCTGCCAGAGAAGAATGCTGTTAAAACACTGTCTTTGTGTCTTCTCAGAAATAAATTTCATTCACAAAAACACCTTTATTTTCCTGTCTCCTTAAAGCTTAGTTCAAGGGAACTGGCAAGAGACACCATGCCAAACTTGGGATGGTATATTCTAGTGCCCGACTAGAAAACAACCCCCCTCCTCACACAAACACACACGCACACACACACACGCACACACACACACACACACACACACACACACACACACACACACACACACACACACACACACACACACACACACACACACACACACACACACACACACACACACACACACACACACACACACACTCCACCTCGTCATTCCCACACATACAGCCAAACCCTCACATACACACAAATCCACACACTCATATATACACACACCCCCCCACACACAGATTCCTGAGAATAAGAGGAGGGCCCCGAGAGGCGCGACACATTTATTTCCTCACTTATCACCTCCATTGCTCTGAATAACATAGCAAGCTACACTAACAGCATTAGAGATGACCTCACCTAAAATGCCTCAGTTCTCAAATCCTTCTGTTTGCTTATATTAAAATGAAAACGCATAAATCTTGACATTAAAGACATAATCAAAACCTTATAGCATCAAGATTTGAGAGGAGAATCCACCCATGAAGTGAGAAACAAACACAGCAGAAAGGCGGTGGTTAACTGCAACCTTTATCCACATGGGTTGCTTCATAGTCTAGGGATCCACCCTAGAATGTCAAACCTCAGAGCTTCTTCCCAAATCATGGAAGACCACATGATGGCATGAAGATGGTAATCTTGGATAAACACTGCATCTTCAGATGTCTTTTTATAACCAGCAACACCAATGCAAAGGACAAGGTCCACATCAGCAGAAGGGTGAAGAGATATGTAGGATACCCTGGAGCTAATGTGTCTGCTATATTAGAGGAGAGAGGGCGAAAGGGCCACCTCTCTTTAGGGCCATCTCTCCTTAGGGCCACCTCTCCAGAGGGCCACCTCTCCAGAGGGCCACCTCTCCAGAGGGCCACCTCTCCTTAGGGCCACCTCTCCTTAGGGCCACCTCTCCTTAGGGTCACCTCTCCTTAGGGCCACCTCTCCTTAGGGCCATCTCTCCTTAGGGCCACCTCTCCTTAGGGTCACCTCTCCTTAGGGCCACCTCTCCAGAGGGTCACCTCTCCAGAGGGCCACCTCTCCTTAGGGCCACCTCTCCTTAGGGCCACCTCTCCAGAGGGCCACCTCTCCTTATGGCCACCTCTCCAGAGGGCCACCTCTCCTTAGGGCCACCTCTCCTTAGGGCCATCTCTCCAGAGGGCCACCTCTCCTTAGGGCCACCTCTCCAGAGGGCCACCTCTCCAGAGGGTCACCTCTCCAGAGGGTCACCTCTCCAGAGGGCCACCTCTCCTTAGGGCCACCTCTCCAAGACTCTGTAGTCATTGTGTTTTAGCAGCCTTTGGCCAGCAGGTGGATATTGTAGTACCGCACATATTTATAAATTTGTACATGTGGAGTAAAAATGGAGATGCAGATTTGTGGCTCAGAGAGATTCACAGATGACCAAAAGTATAGAAGTATGGAAGCATGGAAATATAGAAGTGTGGAAGTATGGAAGTATAGAAGTGTAGAAGTATGGGGAGTGCCAGAGTTCAGTCAAGACAGCTGTATGGCCCAAATCAACACCCCGGGTCCTGCTCTGCATGTGTAAACGAGCGTTGATTAGACATACTTCAGCGGGCTGGGGCGGCTGGCCAAATAAGGCTTCACCAAGACTCTGACCACCACCCCGTCTGACACGCATCCTGGTGGGAGCCATTTATAGGGACATTAAGGGCAGGAAAAGGATGAGGGGCATTCAAACCAGCTGCCAGGGCAGTGGCATGAGGCAGGAAGCTGCCAGGGGTGAGGAGGTGGAGGAGCTGGTGGAGGCCAGCATGCAGCCTCAGAGTGGAGCACAGGACGAGGGTGTAGACAGGGGGTTGGACACGTTCCTCCGCTCAGGAGTCGGTTGAGAGAGGGCGCACAATGAACCTTCAGTGCTTTAGGAAATAGAGTTACTCTCTACCCACTCTTCATCCATAACCCAGAGAGAGAGAGAGAGAGAGAGAGAGAGAGAGATAGCGCGACATTTGAGAGAGCTTGACACTTGACTTTTGTTAGCAAGTGTGACCATGCCACATATTTAAGTGTGTAATACTGGATCAGTTACACAATGCTCCTAGCATTTTATGAGGTTGAGAAAGTAGATAGAAGAATAAAGCTTAATGTGAGTGTGAATGTCTCACTACTTTATTCTGACACGTCTCTGGTTTAAGTCTTCTGCATGCCACAGAGACAAAGGACGACTTCAGTTTTACAGGCTTAATAAACTCACCATTCATAGAAGGAATGCACACCAGAACTCACACGTGCACACTCACGTGCACACTCACTCACACTCACACACAGCCAAGCTGAACACTATCCAGCTGTTGTGATCATAAGATCAAAGCTCAGAGGAGAATGAGTGGGGGAAGGAGAGATTGAGAGGAAGAAGAAAGAAGCCATTGAAGACAAGGGAATCATATTTCCATGCTAAACGTTTGGTGTAATGCTATGACACACTACTCAAATATTTCTGAAATACCTCTGTGTGTGTTATTTTCAGCTCCATGAACCATTATTTTTTCAGTGTTCATTTTACCCATAATTGAGGGAACAGTTGCTACGACGACTACAAGCTAATAAAGGCACTTGATTTTCACCACTAATGGTGCAACAATTTTCTTAATTTTATTATATAATCTGGCAAGAACTATCATCATCTACAATTACCACTAATTCATGTGAACGTGAAGGATTTGCCCTCGTGTCTCAACTCGTGCCCTATTTCAGTCCACTGGCACTTACTGGGCAGGAGAAATTTCCAGTATTCTTCAAAACCATCTTCATTTACTGATGTTAAACCTGCTAGATATGGGGTTCAGTGACAGGGGCAGATATGGGGTTCAGAGACACAGGGCAGATATGGGGTTCAGAGACACAGGGCAGATATGGGGTTCAGAGACACAGGGCAGATATGGGGTTCAGAGACACAGGGCAGATATGGGGTTCAGAGACACAGGGCAGATATGGGGTTCAGAGACACAGGGCAGATATGGGGTTCAGAGACACAGGGCAGATATGGGGTTCAGTGACACAGGGCAGATATGGGGTTCAGTGACACAGGGCAGATATGGGGTTCAGTGACAGGGGCAGATATGGGGTTCAGAGACACAGGGCAGATATGGGGTTCAGAGACACAGGGCAGATATGGGGTTCAGAGACACAGGGCAGATATGGGGTTCAGAGACACAAGGCAGATATGGGGTTCAGAGACACAGGGCAGATATGGGGTTCAGAGACACAGGGCAGATATGGGGTTCAGTGACACAGGGCAGATATGGGGTTCAGTGACAGGGGCAGATATGGGGTTCAGAGACACAGGGCAGATATGGGGTTCAGAGACACAGGGCAGATATGGGGTTCAGAGACACAAGGCAGATATGGGGTTCAGTGACACAGGGCAGATATGGGGTTCAGTGACAGGGGCAGATATGGGGTTCAGAGACACAGGGCAGATATGGGGTTCAGAGACACAGGGCAGATATGGGGTTCAGAGACACAAGGCAGATATGGGGTTCAGTGACACAGGGCAGATATGGGGTTCAGTGACAGGGGCAGATATGGGGTTCAGAGACACAGGGCAGATATGGGGTTCAGAGACACAGGGCAGATATGGGGTTCAGCGACACGGGGCAGATATGGGATTCAGAGACACAGGGCAGATATGGGGTTCAGAGACACAGGGCAGATATGGGGTTCAGCGACACGGGGCAGATATGGGATTCAGAGACACAGGGCAGATATGGGGTTCAGAGACACGGGGCAGATATGGGGTTCAGAGACACGGGGCAGATATGGGGTTCAGAGACACGGGGCAGATATGGGGTTCAGAGACACAGGGCAGATATGGGGTTCCTGTGCACGAGGCACTTGGGAAGCTACCCTGGAGGACTGGATAAAGTAAAGGGATCTTCCTCAGGACACCTAGGTCCTCTCTACATCTCTGGGACGTGGGGGCCGTCTCATCCAGCTCTCCTCCCGTCAGCATCACCTCTTGCAACAGGGAAGTCCCTGTCACCATAGAAACGAGTGTTCCAGCCCCCCCCCACATAGCATTTAGCTATGTTGCTATGGTTTTAAACAAGCACCCCCCATTTAAGACTGATTACCTACCAGAGCACAGGACTTAAGAGGTTGCCAGTTGGATGTTCTGAAAGTCCAATAAATTAGGGTGGAGGTTCAGAACACAAACGCACGTTAAATGGCATGGACTGGAAAGCAGAAACAAACAGGCTGGGTTCTGACAGCACCGTCTGGTGAGTGACAGGATTCAGATGCGAAACATTATTTAAGAAAAGGCTCGTGTGCGCGCTCTCTCTTTCCCTCTCTCTCTCTCTCTCTCTCATGGAGGTATGCTCTTTATCCGTCTCTCTCCCTCTCTTTCTATTTTTCCGTAGTTTTCTCTCTCTCTTTTGCGCTGGTGTTTTCTCTCTCTCTCTCTCTCTCTCTCTCTCACTGTGTCTTACTCTTTGTTGTGGTTCCAAGGTTTTAATTGTCCTCCTGTATCTCACACACACTAACCACTGTATTTTGTGAAGAGCATCGGTATTCTTCACATTACTAAAGATAATGAACTGTGGATATAACTGCATATGAGTAATGAAGCTGGTGTATAATCCTCAGGTTTTGTTCATGTATGAGACGAGCTGTACAGACTCCAGCTGCTTTAGTGCAGTCTGCAGTTACACAGGAGCTCCTGTTTTCACCCACACACACAAAGATACACACACACAAACATGTATACACACACCCGCATAAACATGTACACACACACACACACACACACACACACACATGAATAAACATGTACACACACACATACAAACATGTACACACACACACACACACATGTACAAACATGTACACATACACACACAAAATTGCATAAACATGTACACACACACACACACAAGTACCAGCCTCACTCTCACTGTGAAACATTTCTCCAGTTACACTTTCTACACCCCAGAAGTTACACAACACACACACACACACACACACACACACACACACACACACACACACACACACACACACACACACACACACACACACACACACACACACACACACACACACACACACACACACACACAGTTATGCTGGGAGTGGCACTAGACCCTTTCATGTCCTCTCATGGCAGCCAAGAGAGTCGTACTGACCAGAGGACAAAGTGCCCAGCTCCTCTCTCAGAGACAGCTCTGCAGTGTCCCACTGAGTTATGGGCCAAACCAAGTGTACGTGGCCGGGGGGGGAGAGACTTAATTAACAAGGGAGAGGGACAGAAAGAGAGTGTTTTCTACAGAAGGCAGTGGTCAGTGTGTGTGTGTGTGTATGTGTGTGTGTGTCACTTGAGGAATGTTCCTTTGAACCACTGACAACACAACTAAAGACACAGGAAGGAATTTTTAGTTCTGCATACTTGGCGTTTTGGATGCAATCTAAAATTATGCAGTTTCTTAAAGTATTATGATCAAAGGAGGTTAAAAGGAGGTTAGAAGGAGCGCAAGATCATGAGACAGGAGATAAAACAAGAGAAATAAAACAGTTCTAAACAACCAGCAGTGTGACATTCCAAAGGGCATTTGTGAATACACACATTTGCCTGAAACCGAGAGTTTACAATGTCTATTATCTGTGCATGAGAGAGAACTGCTGTAAGCAAAGCAAGAGAAGAGAAAAGAAGAATAGGTCATCTTACTGCCTTACTGTGATCTGAGAAGACAATGCAAGCCTGCCAGAGATGGCTACAGCAAATGGCTAATGCATTAGCACACACACCCACACACACACACACACACACACACACACAAACTAGCACAAACTCACTATAAAAGTGATAGAAGCTACACAGAGAAATACTGCTGCACACATACCTAGAGAAGCAGTCATGATAAGGACTTCCTCTCTGAAGACTCATGCAAAGGAAACAAAACAAACAAACCAACAACCAAGCAAACCCCCGGAGCTGAGCGCTGTAGCTACGGCAGTGCCCCTCAGCTGCTGTGTCCAGCTGTCTCTCCTTAGACAAGTCCCGCTTTTCCCTCTTCCAGTCTCCTCTTTCCTTCTCCCGCTATCGCCGGACAGCTTTCCCTCACAAGACACTCAGCTTCTCTGAAGTTCTCCCTCCCTCTCCTCTGAGGTCTGCTTCCTGGCATAGGCACCAACAGTACGTCGCACAGCTAGTCTCTGTTCTCCTCACCACCACCACCACCACCACCCCTGCTGCTCTGATTGAATGAAGTCATTGAGTTGGCCCACATCGGGTAGACTGCAGATGGAAAAGTACTTCACCCTTTATTCCTACAGTAATGTGCCATTGACTGACGGACTCCAGCTTTGAAGGGGTAGTGAGAGTGAGAGAGAGAGAGAGAGAGAGAGAGAGAGGCAAGGGGGAGGGGGGGGTCTGTGGGGGAGGGGCAGTCCTGCCCCCACCTGGTGTGAGGCTAAAGGTTCCAAAGAGGCCCTTCAGTCTAATTAACATATGACTTCATGACCACTCTCCTGCTTTCACTGGTCATTGAGCTGCATGACAGGAGACTCACCATCGGCTGATTCCAGCAAAAAAGGTCAAAGGTGGAGACGCCCTGTTCCCATCCATATGCTCTTTTTAGTTATAGGCATGTGCACCAAAAACATCTGTTCTTTAGATGAGCACAAACACACACAGGCATGCACGCACACACACACGCACGCAGACACACACACGGGCGTGCGCACACACACGTACACACATGCACACACGCACACACACATGGACACGCACACATGCACACACACAATTTATTTCTATAAAGTAAAACAAATTAAGGGAACATTTAAGTTAAACAGTTATTAAAGGAAAATCAATAATCTTGTTGACCTAATAAAATGTGTTTTCATTTTTTACTTGATTTTAAAACCAAGCAAAATTCAGAAATACAAACAGGTCTTTGCCTTTATACATGAAATGTCTGTGAACATTCAGCAGGAAAATGCATCAACCTTCTAAATATGCCATTTTTAAAAAGGCCTTTCATTACTGCCAAAGATTGTTCTTAAAATGGACTATTAGTAACAATTGCTCTATATTGAAACATATTCAGCATTAACTTTAGTATTAATACTTTAATCTGGAAGATATAAGTAAATGTGAGAATTCATTATAAAAGCTATGCAGCATTTTAGTAAATAGCATCAGTAAACAATCTTCTGGGTTCTACCTTAATTTATACGTACATTAATTAATAAACATTACTTTGAATAATGAAGATTTCTATCAACTATTATGTTATAACTATTGTGAAAAGTGAGAGGTTTCCATAAACAGTTAAAATGCTGTTATGGTTATGGTTATTAACCTTACATAATGCATACTTAAATTGTTACTCAAACAAGTAAACACTGCAAAGGTTTCGTGGCACTGAAAGTACTAACAAATAAGTGTTAGTAAGGCATTAAAAAATATATAGAAAGAGAGGGCTAGTCAACTTTTTCCACTCAAACTTAAAATAATGACAAGCTGAATGCACAGCGCACAGAACATGCCCCCTAATGGCACATAAGTGTTATTACAATCATAAACAACTTCAAAACTTTTGAAGTTTTCAAAAGAAAAAACTCAAACAGATGTTTCCTTCAGGTCTGTTAGTAACTGACCATGGTACTTTCACCATTAAAAAATAAAATAAAATAAAATAAAATAAAAAATTTCTTACAATGAAGTCAATTTTCTGACAATTTCTCGATAAAACGTCATCGTCAGTGAAACCCCTTATCCTCTTCTCTAGCATCTCTGTAAATATTTGGATTCTTCTGTCGGTCACTCCATGGCTGAAAGAGCTGCTAGTTTTCTTCTGTTTATTTTAAAACAAAAATATGGAGTGTTATGTAACTACCTAGAGAATATAAAAATAAACACTGGCTGGATGTGCACCCTGAGATCTCTGGTGTTTATCCTGCTTGTTTAATTCACATTTTTTAACTGCCCCATTTCTGACTTCAAGGTACATTTATAGTAAGCAAAGAAACTCATAACTCATTTTTATAAAGCATATAATGAGTATATTACTAAAACTAAAATGCAGTCTTGCACAGCACCATGGCTTTCTGTAACATGTTCTCATTCAGAGTGAAACATTTGGTCTGAATAACTCTGTATGGCACAATCCACAGTTGTTTGGCTCCATAAACTAAATTATTATTCAAGCAGGAATTTTATTATTTTGCGTATTGTAACTTTTAAGACAGGCCAAAAGCTACAACACATCATATTTCAAGTCACAAAGTCACAGGAATTTGCACGTCCAAAACTTCTGAATGGCCAAGGCACAGGAAATCTGTTTCCTGTCCAGAGAGCCACTTCCTCTAGTGCAAGGCGCTATTTTTAGAAGCTCAAAGTTGGACACAGTTGCTATGGTGTATTAGTTAAGGGGACTTTCAGCTGTTGTATGTAGTTGAATGCTTTTCTGAAAGGTCATTTGCTTGTTATCTCTACCCGCATATGCACATACATGCAGGCACATACATACATGCACACCCACACACATGCACACTCACAAAGACTCGTAAACGCTCATGGAATGGGCTTCGTGCCCACGCCCCTGACACCAGAGGTCAGCGTAGACCCAGGGACGACTTACAAAGGAAATCGCACCATCTGGACAAGTCACAAACATACCACACTGAATCGGTTCGCCCAGGAAAATACTTGCTCAATAAGTTAAAATTGCAGTTTTAAATTGCCCAAGGTAATTCTGACATACAGACGGCACACTTTAAAGATCTGAATGCGGAATGGAGTTCATAAAATGGCAATTCCTGGGACCATAGATTCAGGTGTTATCTTTGCTTTCCATGTGAGAGGGAACAGGTTTAGTTTACCTTGCTCTGTTCTCAACTGGGAGGGCTCGGTACCAGGCACAGGACTGTGGCTCCCAAAGGAAAAGTCATACATGCTCTTCACTGGAAAAATATCACACAGAATCCAAAGGGGATTTCAGATTAGGTATTCATTAATTAATTTACATACCCGTCTATGACTCTGAAATTAAAGCCTCTCACTCTGTTGCTCTAAACTTACACAGGGACCCACAGTAGCGAGAGACCCTTTCTAAAATGTGACCAATATGCGGGTGAAGTATAGATGACCTGGGTTTGGTGTTGTATGCATACAGAGCTGATTCGAAAACCAAAAAAGCTAGCAGTGTGATATATTATAATACTATAAATATCATTATTTTATATCATTATTTAATTTAGATTATATAGTCACGCTTTGATAGACTAAATAAGAAATGTCAAAAAAGCTATTAAATTGCTTTATTATTTATTTTTCTATTTTATATTGAGGCAATTTGAAGTTAAAGCTCATATTCCATGTGGTTTCCTCACAGCTGCTAAAGGCTGCACTAAGTCATTAGAAATGATCACACCACGGGTCACAAAGCCAGCGTGACTTACCATAAGGTGTAGGAGGTGACACTGGAAACGCAGGTGTCAGTGGGGGCTGGAGATCCAACCATGACGGTGTGTTAGTCTCAGGAGTGAACTGCCCACTGTCTACTGTGTCACTTCTGTACACACTTGTATACTGATCCGCACACACAAACACACACACACGGAGAAACACAAAAGTGCCATGACTCGGTTTGGAATAAATGATATGGCTTGTGAATTCTATTCCAATTTTAAAATCACACAAGAGGTTACTGTGCACGCACAAAGGAGTGTATGTGCATGCATAAGGTGTGTATGTGCACTCACCTTGGGTGGAGTGTAAGTGGCACGCATAGGTACCAGATCATCAGCAGGACCCCTGAACACAGAATGGTTTGTGACATCACTGATCTGCCTTTGCCTCCAGCCTGAGAGAGAGAAGGAGAGAAGGAGGGGGGGGGGGGGGGGGAGGAAAGCAGAGGAGAAAAGAGAGGGAAGAAGAAAGGAAAGGAGGGTGGTATGGGGGAGCATTATAAATTTAGCAGAAAAACATGCTATTTGAAGTCATGAAAAAATGATCTATTATTGGATTAAATGTACCATGACTGTTTTTGACCTGGAGTAATTCTGATCTGTTTTGATAGTAGAACTGTTTTTATTGGTTTACTTTCCCAGTCAAAGGCCTGGAGTATGCATTCACACTTGCACGGTCTGCTGAGCCGAGTCAGGTGTCTGGGAGCATGGAAACCACTCAAACTGAACATGCATCAGTTCCTGTGTCATCTAGTTCTAAGAAACATTCACTGATGGAATGTTCTACTTGAAAATGCGCAGAACAGTTGTAAAATACATTCGATATCCTATGTCAGCATTATCATAATAAAATACATTCGATATCCTATGTCAGCATTATCATTTCAGTAGGCTGAACCAATATCAAACTGAAAACCATTGTGGTGACATTTGAATCTGATAACCACTATCATTTCAGTAGGCTGTATCAATATCCAACTGGGATCTGATAAACAGTTCAGTAGCAGTAACTGGGAGGTGATGGTGCTAAAATGATATTCAGATCAAATCCAAAACTGCATGTAAACATGGCTTGTACTGTATTACAAAATCTTATGCCCTGCAATGCCTCACTGACAGACACAACACAAACAGAGAGGGAAGGAAACGTATGCCTGTAGAGAATCTTTCATTTCAAATGCATTCCTGAGATCTTACACAATACAACAAGCACATGCACACACAGGCACACGCACATGCACACACAGGCACACGCACATGCACACACAGGCACACGCACATGCACACACAGGCACACGCACATGCACACACACACAAGATGAACTCCAAGGGACACGTCACCATAATAATACCTAACTAATTCCTGACTACAGCAAGGTCATGGCGTCTCTTGATTAGGAACCCTGTATGTTCAGGTAGTGAGTGTGAGCTTTTGTTTGTGTGTGTGTGTGTGTGTGTGTGTGTGGTGTGTATTCCAGTTGTTCTTTACAAAGAACCCCTTCGCTATAATAAGAAAAATCACAAAGATTATTTGCATGTCCGACTACACAACAGGTTCAAGGTGGAATGAGAGAGCGTGTCTGTGTTCCAGTGAGTCATTCCTTGAATGTTCCATTTAAGTTAACCTGTCACTTAGTAAACTGTGGTCTGTTTGTGCTCACCACTGCTTCTGCAACATCATGGCTACGACAGGACAGATGGGGATTATGTTAGCAGAGACACCTGCTCGCAGAGGGGAGCACAAACACACTCCTGAACGTCCAGGTTTTACGTACAGTACAGAGTGTGATGCACAGAGGGTCATTTCTGAAGAGCAGACTGTATCCCCTGACCCCTGACCCTTGAAATGACATTCATGTGCTAAAAGGCGTGGCAACATCCCCGCATGGGCGCTGCTGTGTAAACATGTGTAGGCTAACGAATGCTAGATTGTGCTCTGGGTAAGTAGTCACAGGATATGGTGCTTGCTTTTCTGAGATTAGAACATTTGCAGCCGTGGTACAGAATTTGATTAAGGTTCAACCTACTGAAAGGATCATACTGATGTTCGATATAGTCTGTGATGTACCTGATCTGTACATTTCCATGAGTTTATGGAATGAACTAGTGGGGCATACAGTATATTTCTTCCAGTTAAAATAGTTGAATTAAAGCATGTGAGGTTTAACCAGTCCTCTGGCGAAGAGAATGCCAGACACTCACCAAGGACTTTAGTGGCAGAAGCTAGCAGCCTGCAGACACACCTCGTGGGGGAATCTAGATGCCTGTGTTCTTCAGTAGCAACTGTTCCACTAGTACAGGCTCGGTGGTCAGTTTCTGTGACTGGCTGTGTCACTGGCTGTGACTGATAATGTCAATACCAACACCATAACCATGCCACTCTTAATACTGTTTTGACCAATATACAAAACATGGATTTGTATGGATGCATGAATGCACGCACATTCACACACACACACACACACACACACACACACACACACACACACACACACACACACACACACACACACACACACACACACACACACACACACACACACACACACACACACACACACTAGAGGTCTGCTGTATGCAGGCATGTGTGCAGAGCCAGTGTACTTCTATTCGATTACATTACTATTATTATTATTCTACTATTATAAAAATGACCATCTCGGTCACCTTGGTAGTTATTTTGTAAGCTATTGTTTCTTATTTGTCATCTAATTTTAATCCAGGTAAATAAAATGTGTTTATTGTCATCAGTCCAGCCATCACTAATTCCGACCCTGACGTAGCATAAGTATGAATGCACTGTGAGTCTACACAGCCCTGTGGTGGTGAACTGTGGTCCAGTGGCCCAGAATGGCTGCTTTCACACCTTTTCCGTTATTTGGCGGGTGCAATGATCTCACTCTAAAGTACCTCAGAGGCGGGCGCTGCCCGTTCATGCACATACACACAAAAGCCCGGGAATTCTGGGAAGTCTGAGACGTCTGAGAGCGGCAGGTGAAAGACGCATGACATTACCATGACATCACCATGACATCACCATGCTACAGAACATGAGTGCTGAAACAAACATGCGTGTGTCTCTGGGGAGGCAACGAGGCATTCAGACCAACTTCATTCCCTTCAACATCTACTACTTTCATTATTAGATTCCATATTTGCCACCGCCTTTCTTACCTGAATGATTAGAATTCGCTTGGCCAACTGAGTGTCCAATTCCATTGGTGTGCAGAGAGGCTGAAAGAGCCATTTGACTTCTTGCCCGTGTGGGTACTGGTTCAAATTCAGGATCCAGGTCTAGGATCAGTTGGTTCAGCTGCTCAATTGATTCGTCAATATCCTGGGTGAGGGAGGCAAACTCATCATCTTTCTCCACCTCCAACTTTGCATCTGGAGAGCAACCGGCCTGCAATGTGGAGTTACTCCTCCTACTTTCAAGCCCCGCCTCCACCCTGTGTTCTGGTCCATCTGATAGAGTGTGCCTACACGAATCAGTACAATCCAGCTGCTCTCGCCTCACCCACGTCTCCGTCTGAATCGCACTTGCCACTGGTGTGCATGTGAGCAGTGGTGTAGAGTTTACTCCATGGTTTACTCTGCTGGAAGACAGGTGATCTCCATCTCCTAAATCCACTGATTGGACGACGGAATGCAGATAGCTCCCTTCACCAGCCAGTGACGATAAAGCAGGAAGTCGATGGTCTGTTTCTGACACCGCAGCAGCTGAAGCTCCAGGCGTGAGGTCGTCTTCGTCGTCGAGAATATCAGTTTCCCGCTCTAGACTGGCAGTTTTGCCATTGAAGTGAAAAGCAGCATGTGGCCCCTGTGCCTCCCCATCACTGGCTGGATGTCCAGCGCCCATGAGCCTCGGTGGGGGCTGCTGAACCTCCATGCCGTGCCCAGTGAGGGCTCCCTGTGTGCGGGGATGCTCCGCGGGGCTGTGGCCGGCCTGGGGCTCCACGCCTGGTCCTCCGCTCCGCTGCAAGTTTCTCGAGAGGTCGTAGTCGCTGCCGACGGAGAGGACACGATCACTCAGCTGAGCTAGAAGAAAAACACGGAGGAAGATGAGAGTGCTGGAGTTACCGTGGCGATGCAGATGTGCTGGAGGAAAGACAGACCGAAGCCCGTGTGTGTTTGCTGATTGCCCTCACTGTGCTGTGTGTCAGAACTGAAGGACTAGACGCACAATGTCAACACAGACGCCGCCCACACACAGGGTTGTGCGGATGAGTCTTTGTGTGACCGTCACATGTCCTTGCAACACCAACACATCAGTCACGAGAACAGCAGCTGAACGCTGATCAGACACAATAATGTGTCATCACACACACACACACACACACACACACACACACACACACACACACACACACACACACACACACACACACACACACACACACACACCCTGCATTCACTTCTGAGAACATGTCTAGTCTTAAGCATGAAACCACCAGCAGAATCTTACATGCAGGCGGTACAGTCATACAGACACATGCAGGCGCTGGAGTTTGTTCTTCATCAGACATAGCACACAGCGCGGGGCGACGGCTCCTGACTGCGAGGAGAGCTGCCCGTTTTACAACCAGCTCCCAAACTGCATTCCAAGCCCAGCAGTTCATCGATCTCTTCCATATGTCAGGACTCACAACCCCAGTGCAGCATATGGCCAAGAACGTATTGAGAAATGCAACTTAAAACATCAATGAAAAGACCCACAAATAAGTGTTATCTTGCCTGATAATCCTGATTTATTTATGTATTTATTTAAGGACTTTGGGGAAAACTGACTGAGTGGACCGGGGGGGTTTAACAGTGGTGGGTTTAACAGCTTTTTTTAAAAATCATAATCATTTAATAATGCTTTGCTTCACTTCATGTGTTCTTCAGGAAAGGGAACCTGCAGATATGATACAATGACAAAACTCTAAAATGTCTCTGCGAAGGACAAACCTCAAACTAATGGCTTCCCTTAAAAAGGCTGTTTCCTGATAAGCTCTTCCAACCTTCACTTCAGTTCACTCGGACAACGTTTGGTGATCATAACACCTCATGAGAGGATTCCCCAAACTGGAGAAAAAGTAATGACTTCTGAACAGAGCATACTGGGCTATACTGGGCTAAACTGGGCTTTGCCACACACGAACACGTTTAAAGTCCCATCTAGGCCGACACCTCCTGTTTACTACTAGACAATTCACAACAACAACAACACCACCACCACACACAAACCTAGTGCATAACCACTAATCCCATGAGACGGACATTCAAATACCAGGAATGCATGATAAAACCCCACAGCTGGCTGGCGGGAGACAGATGCATGCACACACACGCACACACACACGCACACACACACACACAAACCTCTTCATATCATACATAATCTAATATATGCAAGTGCCCACACTTTTAACCACTTCCCAGTAGTCACACCCCACCAAAACATGTGATATGTGGATGTCTACATACTTCTCATTATATTGTCTTATTAATACATTTCGGTTTCAAAACAGAAGATAATGAAACTAAATACCTCACATCACATACCCACAGTTTATTAACTTACCCAAAGCTCAGTTCATCACTCTTACTGCACAACTCTGTAAACCACTATAAATCACTCTGGCTGAAATTGATGCTTCCCAGTAACTCTGTCAAAATGCCTCACCTCCCCACTGACAAAAACATACGAATTACCCAGTGAAAATCAGTCCCCTTTAACATGCTGTCAACTACATTGTGCATCAAACACAGTTAATGAGACATAAACGGTCATATAAAATCCTTCCCAACTCACAAACATCCGAGGCATAGTTGCACACACTTCCTTTGTTTTGTTTATTGCCCGAACTGCCCCAAACAAGCATCTCCTCTCCCAAATCCCAAATCATCGTTATGTAATAACAAAACAAAGCAACTTTGTCTGTGTTCCCTGACACAGTCTCCAGTACGTGGTTGAGCTGGGCAGAAAAGGCACCGGCTGGTTCACCCTCAGCGACAGAAAATGAGGAGAATTGAAAGAAAGGGAAAGCAGAATGACATATGGAGCAGCAGTCAAGTTGGAGTCTTTTGTGACTGACCGTGAGGAAAAGAAGAAAAAAAACAGAAAAGAGAGGGGAAGAACTTAAAAGTCGGTGCTAACCGTGAGATCCTGCCGGTGATCCCTCACTTGGTGTCCATTCCTTCGGACTCTCCCCTCTCTCACTCTCTCCCCTCTCTCACTCTCTCACTCTCTCCCCTCTCTCACTCTCTCAGGACAGCTTCACGAAGGCAGGCAGCTTGCATTCTTTACCATGAGGTGATAACAGCTCCCCTGGGTTGTCTTTCCTTTTCTCTCTCTTGTTCCCTTTCTTTCTCTCACTTTCCAGTTGCTTAAGTCTGCTGCAATATGCCTCCCTCCACTCTCTCTCTCTCTCTCGCTCACTCTATCCCCGTTTCACTCTCCCTCTCTCTCTCTCTTTTCACAGGTAACCCTGCGTGGTGCCTCTCCTGATGTACGTGAGGATCCTGGCTAAGGAAACATTATTCCTTTTGGAGCAGCCAGCAGTCCTCAGGACATGAGTTTTACCCATGCACACACACGCGCGCACGCACGCATGCACACACACACACACACACACACACACACGAGACCTTGAGCTATCCAAATATGGTGGGGGGAATGTAAACACGAAGGTGGAGCTACATGAGGGCGGAGAGAAAGGGGTGTAGAAAAGACAGAAAAAAATAGAAGCAAGGTAGTGACAGAGAAACAGCAGGATAGGCAGGAAAAAACAAAGACAAAAGGACAGATAGAGTGAGAAAAGAAAAGGCAGATAGAGGGATAAAAGGGACAGATAGAGGAAAAAGTGAGATTTGTCTGAAAGAAAAGTTTTAATGAAAACCTATGCAAATACATTTCTGCAAAATACAAATACAAAACTACACGCATATAACAAGCTCAGTATATGCGTGTGTGTGTACACGGTTCTATATATATTCTATATATGTTTGTGTATGTAGTATGGATTTGCCTCCCTTCAGTTAAAGCTATTCACATGTTCTTCACATAAGGCATGTGCAATTACACGCCAGTTCAAAACTGAATCACACAGCCAGATGTGCATCACCCCTAAATCACTGCTCTCACACTCTCACACACTCACTCTCTCTCTCTCTCTCTCTCTCCCTCTCTCTCCCTCTCTCTCCCTCTCTCTGATGTTTGGATTTGTTTTTCAAAGAGCGGCAGAGAAAAACACCCAGCTTTAAAATATCCGGTCTGGCATTTCCTCTGTCCAGACCCTAGAATGAGCCTGAACGCAACACTCTCTCATCCACATACAGACGCATGGAGCCTCTGGACTGCAGAAGGTCTTTGGCCCAATGGGGGACTGACCCTGCAACACTCCATGTGAGCTGATCAAAGCTTCTCATCACCACTCCACAGGTTCTGTTACTCCTTACGTGAGCTTTAGTGAGCTGTAGTACTCCAATTCCTCCAGAGAGAGTGTGAGCCAACAGCTACATCAGAGTCTCCAGACCTTCACCTATTCACATTTCCATCTAGAATAAATGTGTTTTCCCTTCAGTTCAGTGGAACAGTCTCATAAGGTCAGATTTGAGTTAAGGCAACAAAGTAGCGCCATCAAGGCCCCCACCTACGATGACCTCCATGAAGTGCCAGTGGACGAAGAAGTTGGCACACTGTGGTAAAAACAAGAAAGACCTCATTAATAGAAGCTGTGTGATGGATTTGAATGTTTTAAGCACTTTTGAGTGACTATTATGAGTACAATTGGCATGTCCTAAGCTGGGTTCCTTGAAGCTGGGACTTCGGTTCAACAGTCACTTCAATATGGGCGAAGTTTACAACGATCGCAAGGTTTCGACTGTGGGGGCAGTCACGGTGACGCCTTGGCTATATAAAAAATCTCTGCTAACTGCTGAGGTGGTCTTGGTATGGATTAGTCGGTTAGGTCAGGCCAAAGACAGGTTAAGTACATGTTAAGTCATCCCACTGGACCGAGTTAGTACTACTACTGTTGGATATTAGTAGGTGAAGTGTAAGGGTCATCCCAAGAAGCCTACTACCATAGTGCCATGTTTTCAACAGCAAGGGCAAGATCTCACATGAACATGTAAACTGCTAATGATTTCAGTGACTAATGTGAGCTAATGAAGATCAGACATACTGACTGGGTAAATGCCCAGTCAGTCTGTTTCCCTGGATGCAGGAACCTACAAAATCCCTGCTTGCATTTGCCAGACCCACACACACACGCAATCTTAATTTGGCCACAGGGCTATGAGACACAAAAGAGTCTCTGTTTATATCTTTGTTATGTGTCTTAATAATATGATCCTTTAAACCACAGCTTTGTGTTAAACATTCCAGTGATATAGCCCGCGGGGATCTCACAACTGCACTGCAATCTGATCCAAGGATTTTACAGGGTTATAGGCAGATCATTTATCTTAAAGCATGTGAATGAGATTACCTGTGGGTCTGTGTGTGAGCGTGTGTTTGTATGTTGTTTATGAAGAGAATGTGGTCTCTATCTTCTTCTACAGAAACATGTGTCTACAAAACAATGCCAGAAAACAATGTATACATCCGCAAAACACTGGAGACCATATTCACTTCTGAACAACAACATCTGGAGTCCAGTAATGGTGGGCATCACGCTCGGAGGTGCACAGGAACCAAAGGGACAACACACGCGTGTCTGTTTACAGCTAATACACTTATTTACTTCCAAAGACCCTAATGGGTGTTGGTCTAAAGAGAGTGACGCGTCTGTGGCTACGGCACCTCCTGTTGTTAGGATGTCATAAGAGTCCCAGTGGATTAGAGGATCCAGAGTGTCATAGTTGATGGCAACAGCAGAGTTGTTCTTCCAGCAAGCACCACCTTTAAATAGCAAAAAGCAACAGATTAATGCCCCAATCTTATGAAGTGAAACGCCTGACACAATCCGCACGTGTAGGATCTTCCTGATAGAAGCTGATGTGATGTAATTCCTGCATTAGCTAGCAGGGCTTGCTCTTCATCACTCTTCCTCACCCTCATTGTCTTTCTCTAAACTAGATCGCGCCTTTACTGGGCACGGAAGTCCCAGAGTAAACAAAAGTCCCGTGAACGACACTCTCTTTCATTGTCTTTCATTTCAGAACAGTACAAACCCCATGAACACACCTTGAGGGAAGGCAGGAACGCTTGCCATGGTTTCTGAGAACACTACCTCCACCGTGCTGTTCTCTGGAAATCTGGGATCTGGGGTAAAAGTGGAGGAGCGAAGGAGAAAGCCATCAGTCATTTTCACTTCTGTTACTAATGTGTTCTTGTTGCCTTGCCCACAATTCCTGATCTCTTCTGCCATCTTAAGGATCACTAATTTGATTTAATACCTCTAGCAAAGTTTTGTTAGAACACATAACCTTGGAGCCTGAATTGAATGCTATAGGCTTGCAGTGGGAATGGAGATAAAGACCAGGTCAATCTTTGGCTCTTTTGAGATGTAGAGTTTCAATGTTTCACTCCTTGGTGTGTACCTCTGTTTGCATAATCGAGGTCCTTTTTATAGAAGATGGAAGGGTGTCCATGGAGAGTGCCTGTGTGAAACTGCATGCGAAACACAAGCTCTCTGCTCCTCTTTTCTGCGTTCATATAATAGCATACAATCTGCAAAAGAGAAAAATGAACAACTCTACAAATTAAAATGGAGATATGGAGCACATTCAGAATTGGACTACGTCTACGTCTATGTCAGCAGCCAATCAGAGCTAGCGGTCTCACCATGATGTCACCTTTGAGAAGTTGCGGAGGCTCCAGGGCAAAATAAACTCTGTGTGTCTTGCCTACAGAGATCTGACTGAAAGATACACACACATATGAGCAGGCACACTTAATGACAGTGTCATATCACCACAGATCACCATGTGGAGTGGAAGATGGAGACGATGAATGAAGTCTTACTGGACTCCTGTTGTGCACACTGACCGCATCCCTTGGTACACCCGAATAAAGAGTCCACACACTAAAAAGGACAAATGCAATGACAACCATTAAACAAAAGAAGACACATTTAATATATCCCAGAATAGTCTGAGGTGGACATGGAGTGTTAGTATGTATGACTGTGTGTGTGTGTGTGTGTGTGTGTGTGTGTGTGTGTGTGTGTGTGTGTGTGTGTGTGTGTGTGTGTGAGTTCTTGCCTGTGGGATGGAGGTTTGGGATGTGGTGTAGAGAGATGCAATGGAAAAGGAGAGGAGAGGAGTTTATCTTTAGCTGACGTGTCAGGAGTCTGCCAAACATCTGCACATACCTGAACCACACACAGCATTGTCAATCTCCCCACCCACACCACAATGAATCAGACACTTACGACATCAACACAAAGATTTGCAAAATCCTCAAATGAAATATTTGATGCTTCTTAAGAAAAACAAAGAATTAGTTTTAGTTTTATGTATATGGCCTCAGAAAATCCTTATATGGATTAAAAAAACACAAAGAAAAAAACAAGGGAAGATATGGAGATTGAGAGAGAGAAAGAGAGAGAGAGCTGGAAAAGGAGCAAAGCAAACATTGAGGTAAGAAAGCAGTTATCAGATGTTTTACACACTCCATGAAATACACACAGCACCAGTGAATAGAGTGAACAGTGAATAGAGTGAACAGTGAATAGAGTGAACAGTGCTCCAATCAGAGGGCTGAGGAAAGCACAAGAAAGAAGAAGAGAGGAACAGCAGCGAAGAGGATTTAGCACCTTTCAGAGAAAAGGGAAGTAGAGAGTAGAGTCCCGATCGGACATCAGATCACGCGTCAGGGATCACACACTCCCACTCACAACCCTTCGCTCTTCTGACTGACTAACCGGCACCAAACTAGAAGCCTGACTTTCAGAAAGAAGGGCCTTTCTAGTTCATATTACGCCAGAGCACTGCACAACTGCTGAAATGCCAGAATGTGTGCTAAGAGGGGAAAGTTTGCCTTTTCTGAGATGGGGTCATGAGTGAAGACATCTTATCAATGTAGAACCTCTTCATGGTGTAGCAGTCTAGTGCTTGTTCTTCACTGAGAGAGAGAGAGAGAGAGAGAGAGAGAGAGAGAGAGAGAGAGAGAGAGAGAGAGAGAGTTATTGATCATTCAGGAATCTGGCACTGTGCAGAATGGCATGGTTCAGGTCTCTTGGCAACACAATCCCTCCCACAAGCAAAACAAAACTTCAGCTCAAAGTTCATCCAGTGCCCTGCCAGCTCTGACTTATGCCTAACAACCAATCATTTCTCTTTCATCTTCATTCATGACATGACCAATAACTCAACCCAGTGATTGCGATACACATTAACACATACGTATCGGTGAAATCAACACATGGGTCAAACTACTGGCAGTGCAAGCGCTTTTCTTTTAAAGGAGGAAAACAGGCTCAAATTGCTTACCCGCTCAGAGACTTGAACTATGTGGTCAATGTCATGCTGCTTAAAAATTCTGCAATTGAGAAGAAAAAAAATCCCATGCACATACTAGCATGCTTCTGTTGTGGAGTAAGTTTTACCTGTTAGAGACACTAGGTAGTTGGGTGTAGGATGAAATGACCACCCCTATCCGGTCCTCACTACCCTATTAGACAGAGAGACATCAACTCATCATGTCACCCATACATATCAGGCACGTGATGGGTAGAGTGTGTGTAGAGGAGTAGGGTGGACCCATGAAGTCACTTACACCCTCATGTGATCACATCAGGAGAAGAAAACTGAAATGCAGAATGCTGACCAAAGCCTGACCAGAACACTGGAGGAACATATAAATGCTAATATGAAGGGAGAGGGATGGAGCGATAAATGAGGGGTGAGTGCCAGCTGGGTGGAGGAGGAGAGGGTGGAGGAAGAGGAGGGTCCAAGGGGCAGAGGGTTTACCCTGCAGTGAAGCATCATCACGTGCTCGGTGGAGGCATCCAGCCAGGTCTCCACACTTTTGCACATGGAGCACAGCAGGTGAAGGTCTGGGGCATGGAGCTCGGGCCAGCCGACATCCAGGACCTGAGAGGGAACATCCACCCACCAGAGATGCTCCTTACACAATGCCACACTCCACACTGGGACAAACAGCGTTTGGGTTTGGGTTTAAGGTTCATCTTGACCGAGTTCTGAACTATAATGAACATGAACTAGCAAGGGGCTTTACCCTGGTGCTTATCCGCCTGAGCTCTTCACTGGGCTCGGAGATGTTGACGACCTGCCAGTAGGAAGGGCATGACGACACAGGGGAGATTTGTAAGCATAGGCCACTTTAACATTATTCATTAATAATTAATGTGATTATTTAAATATTCAAATTGCTCTAAAATTATTCAAAATCTTCAGTTTTACTCTAATTGGTAAATGTAGATTTGGTATCCTCCTTACAAAAGTGAAGAATATGCTAAACGTGTCAGATCTGAGCATATAATGTCCAGGTAGATTTAGATAATCTAATAGTTAAATGTTAGATGACCAATATGTTACGATTTTGCAATAGTGCTGTGATTGCCACACTCATGTACCTACCCACGTGTCTAGGACAACACGTGTGCAAGTGTATGAATCAGTTTTTTCCCTTTACCAAGTAATTGTCAGCATGTTTGGACTGCAACATCTGAATGATGTTCTGCAGATGTTGCAGGTAGATCTGCTCTGGACAGGTTGCGTGGAAGGACACAGTGATGATCCTCTCTGTGACGTAGCTCAGATCAAATTCTGCAGTCATGTTTGCAATGCTCTTGTCACATAAGTGGATCTGTACATAAGCAGAAATGATGGGCAGGCATGGTGAGATCAATCGGGATGATGGACCGGGAGGAGAGCGTGGAAAGAACCTCATATAAACCATATAACACCAGTGTTACAAAAAAATGCCACGCTACATCTGGATGGGGTAGTATTTTTACAACCAATCACAGATGTTTAAACGCAGGTAAACTCAAGCTTGCTCTGAAACCCATCAGGTTTCCCTCATTTATTCTGGACTGCACTGGCTGGAGCCAGGTGTTCGGACCAAAACTCCTATCTGGGAATTTTGTTGTGTGAAACTGAACTATGCAACTGTGCCAAAGCACAAGAGTTAACACTGGGCTAAACCAAACACCGCTGAAACATCAGCTATGCGTTGACCATGTAAACACAAGACAACAGAGCATAGGTCACATACCGCCACAACTGATAAGCTGCTACAAGGTGGAGGATTTAGTCAGAATTACTGTGTTGAACTGCTCTTCCAGTTTAGTTCTGGCTTCATCCTCACCCTTCACTTCATCCTTTACATAGTCCGCTACTAGGTGCCCCCTTTCTCAAGAACATATTAATCTTAAAAGTGTTCTTTACGTTCAAATCCACACGTCTCTGAAATGTTTGCACATGTCTCTATCTTTGATGTAGCAGAGAACATCGCACACAGCCATAAGACCTGTGGCATGAAACACAGTGATACACATTCAGTATGCCAACCCTGTTTTGACTGACCGTACAGAACTGTTCTACTCAAGAGGAATATAGACATGTCACCTCTGTCACTGGACCACTCCACAGTTCAATGGCCTCAACACTTCTCCACATTTCCTTTCTAACCAGAAGATTTTAAAAACTCAGTCTGCATTTAAAATGTGTGTCATGTGTCACTGAAGTCGTTCAAAACACGTTTTGTGCTGAGCTAGCATTCTACTAATAATCACAAGCTTTAAAACCATATTGATTTCTATTTGCTGCATTTAATTTGTTGGGAGTTGCTATTTAAATCAATCAAATTCACACATAAAGCCATTTATCATCCAAAGCTTTTGGTAAACTTGGCAACTTTATCAAGAGGGCAGGTTTCAGCAGTACAACTCAGAATCAGTGTAATTATTACTTTACCTGGATTCTAAGCGGACAGGCTGCGTGGTTCTGTGAGAATCTGTTTCTGTTTAGTCCTCTGCCGTACTGCTGTGAAATGAAATGAGCAAGAAAAGCAAGAAAGTGGAAGAGGAATACGAGAAAGGGAACGTTCTGGGCACAGCACCACGCGGCTCACATGCCCTTTGGCCGACGTGCCGTACGGGTGTGTGTCCTTCTGCTGTCAGCTCCTGATCTCGGGAAGCATGACTAAAGGAGCCCACAACACACACACCACACCTCCTCCAGATCAGATGCAAGTTTCTCCAAGTCACACTCTCATTAACCGTAGTCAATGCAAGATAACATCACAACTGAGAAAACCTCATTAAGCACCGACCAAGTGTGTACAGGGAATAATGAATCACAGACAAGTACTAGTACCTTAATGATTAAGCATAAAGAAAAAAAAATCACCTTGGGAGCACAGCTTGAGCATGTCTCTATACCTTAAGGTACTACCTAACCCTTGGTCCTATAGAAGTGCACACAGGAGTTTTCAAAAGTAGATGAGTGTGTATTGTAACCACTTTGGATTTTTAAAGCACTCTGCAATAAATGGCAGTGTTCCAGTGAATAAATCTGCATCTTCTTGGCACAAAGTGCACCTGGGTGATAAAGTTAAAGATTACCTCCGCACATCCCCACACGAGAAGCTCCGCCAGGCACAAAGACGTGTGTGCAGACAACAACATGTTCAAAACTCTCACAGGTTTTATTAAGATTTAAAAACATTCTGTATCTGTACATTAGGACACAAAAACAAGATCATTGTTTAAAAATATGATATTTTTGTGTAATTTGATATTAGTGTAATGAGCTGGTTTTCATTGGACTGTAATATTTTCTGGCACATCACCTGCATGGCACATGTGAACTGTTAGAGAAATGCTTCATTATCATTATTGTTACATTGCTCAAAAAGTATTTGAAGGCTATATTTGTATATTTAAGTAATATTTTTACCTAAAAAAAAGTCAATTTTATGGAAGCAACTGAACCAATACCAAGCAGGCTGGGGTGATTAAAACACCAGTTTGACTGAATGTATGCATGTGCTGCCCCCTACATGTCAAAAACAATAAGACAACATAAACCAAGCAGAGGTCTTTTGTGGAGCTACTGAAAATATATAAACATCACCATGAAATCCTCTTTAATCTGCCGCTCACATTAAACAAACACCTTTCAGTGTCTTTTTGCTGTAGCTCTGCTACTTGATTATATAACTGCTGTTCCGAAGCGCTGAAGTCAGATCCAGTTCTTCGGTAACTTCTACACAACTAATCAACATGTTGACAATATGCAAAAGGTGTGCACTAAAGATGACATAAGTGAAAAGTGCTTGGTGAGTGCTTCACATGCTTGTTATAAAAATGTAAACCTATAAACCTATAAAAGTATAAAACTGAAGCGTCTTAGACAGCATTCATCCAGTCTAATTGTCTTTTGGCCTTCAGGATTCAGAGGCTCAGATATCTCATATATACATGTCAGAACGGTCGGGTGGATTCCTGGTCTGACTGTGCTTGGCAGGCAATTCTGCATCGCCGCGGGAACGCTCCTGTTCATAGCGAATGACATTGCGGAGGGTTATGCCAGTAAAGACGGCCCCCAGGACGTACAACAAAGTGGTTATGATCGCAAACAGCGCGACAGCAGCATCGGCACCGCTAACGCTGCAGTTCATCCAGGTGTATCCGTTGCGAGCGTAGAGGCGTTCACGCTTTGCACACGTATCCGTCGAGTTCACCTGAATCACAAAGTGCAGATATAAACCCACTGCAATTACGTAAACCACGGCTCCTATCGCCTGGAAGGCAAACTGGCCAATCAGAAGCTTCCGTGGGAGGGCATAGGCAGGCTTGTTGTTGGAGAGCACAAATAAGAGTGAGACTACACCAAAAACGAGGCTGAACACCACGCCCCCGTAGACTCCCGGTGCCCTCATTTGTCCAAATTGCATGTCGAGCTCACGCACTTGCTGAAGTTCCACCCCCTCAAACGGGATCACAGTGTCAACAAAGCTGCCGCCAAAATTCGCTGCCGACATTCCCGACAACGTCACCTGAGCTGCCACCACACAGAAGAGCACCAACAAATTGGTCAAGACTGCACAGATCAGCACAATACCTGAAACACACAAACACAAACACACATTCACCAACAGATCAGTATACACAGGATGCAAAGGAGCACATTAACCAGATAAAAGAGAAAACTGGTGACTGTGTGCAAATCCATATCTGCAGTGAGCTGTACAATTTCAACAAGCTCATTTAAACAAAGATTTCCTATGCTTAATTAATAAATCCAAGAGCGTACTTTGATCATGCTTGTGACAATTGAGAATTTGGAGTAAATCATTTTAAATATGTGGGTATTATTTGGAGAGAAGCATTTCTGACTCTTTGTAGTAAACAAGAGCATTGGAAGTGTCCAACCAGTCAGACCAGCTCAAGTGAAAGAAAAAACAGTGCGTAATGGGGTGGAGCTTCATTTCCGCAGAAACCCAGGTCCCTGCAGCACACTAAAATATATTTTGTTTCATTTTTTGTCTAGGACCAATAAGTGTGCAAGGCAATAATGAATATGATGAATAAAATGACCCCCCCAAAAAAGTCAGAAATGTTTGCTATCTTGTAAATACGCACCCCTCCTGGAGCAGATGTAGGTCCATTTGGACTCCCGTACTTCTGAAGGAACACTTCTCATATTTCTGGAATGTGATGATGAATTTCTGGAGTAGTGACGCTGGTTTGATGATCTGGTAAAAATTAATTGCATAATTAAGGTGCATCAACAATAAAAAAAGAGTTTGTAAAAATACAAACTTTAACAATGTTACAGGTCATTTAAATTTCGTTTGTATAATCATTTAAACATAGTTTAAAGTGTCTCGGTATCAGCAGGGTTGATCCTGAGAAAGAACAGGGGCATTTATTTACAATGATTTTCATTCGGAATTAATGGATGCATTGTGGATTCTCTTTGAATGTTGTTTCGTACACACACCTGTGGTTTGACGGTGGTGTTGACCGGTGGTCCCGTGTGTGGTTCTGGTGTCCCGTGTGTCCAGTCCTGTCCCTCTGGCCTCGGTGGCGTCTGGGCGGGTCACTCATTCTTCACCGCCTAACAGTAAACAACAACAAGCCTCCATTTTACACCGCCCAGCGTTTCACCGGTCGGCCTACAAACGCGAACTTTGAGCTCGTACTTAATAAAGAACGACAGGATGACGGATAGATAAAATTGGGGTGTATTTGTATTTGTGAGATACACATTCTGGATTGAAACATCTGCATTTATTATCTTGTGTACGTCTGTTTCGCACAAACAAGAGCTTCAACTTATTGAACATTTTAACTACTTCACAGGTGCGCTTACGCGCCCACGGCTTAAAACTTCGTCCACTTAGTTATGACAAAAAACGCATTACCATCTCTTCACACGGTGTATCGCAGTATATTTCACGGCGTAATAGTCGGTAACGACAACTTACGAGCTTTAAGGACGTTCACATTTGTTTCTTTTTGCCGGTATAAACGGTTTCGAGGCAGGTGGAAATCTGGCTTCGCGTCCTTCGATGAAGTTTCGAAGTGACTACCTCGTCGTTTCGATCACGTGACTGACTTGAAAGCGCGCAGGTAGTCGGTAACGCACGCGCAGGGATATGCCTGCAGGTGCGCTAACGAGAGCGCGCGCGGTCTGACTCCTGAACGGTCGTAAGCGGCGGAAGGAGAGCCCCGGTCCTCTGCTGATGGCTTTGTGCGATTAGAGCCTCTAAGAGAAAGAATGGTTCTTTCTGTGGAGGGGTTGGAACGTAGTAAAGGAGAAAACGTCCATGTTTAACGTTTAAGACGAGGGCACCTACAACACAGTCTGTCTATATCACTGACTTTTATATACAGTCAATGGTCTATATACGTGGAACTACAACACCGACGGCTGCCGCTCACATTTTCAAATAATATCATGCCGCCAGTAAACAAGCACATAGTTGTGATTATATGACATTATTTATTCAGGACGCATTTACCAAAACATTTGTTCTCTTTGAAAAGTTTTCCTCGTCAGGAAGGGCAGTTGTTTATCATAATCGAGTTGTTTATCATAATCTATGAAATATTTACAAGACAGTTGGGCTCTAGACGCACGGAAATACCTTATGGAAATTGACCAATTAACATTAGTGACTGCCAGACCTGCACCCTCTTGTGACTTGAAGTGGTGCCTCTCTGGCTAATGCGGGACTGTCAAAGCAAGTACTAAATACTTGCAATATTTTTATGAAAGTGTGTCGACTTGGCGGTGTTTCACACCAAGGGGGTCTTACGTTTGCACTGCAGTCTGGAGGTGAGAAGAAAGAAAGTTCCTTGCATGTATAATCTCTTGTTATTTTGAAGTTTGATAAATCTGGGTAAAATTACATGCTGTGCTTTACTCTTGTATTTGCTTTTTATATTGTCATATTATCTATACTTAAAAAAACAAAGTAAAATGTTTTCTAATAGTTTTTTTTATGGCTGTTCAGTCCAATCATAAAAATGTATGTGTTACGGCTGATTGTCTCTCTGGATTGAACAAACTTGAACTAGTCATGATGTGAGTACATTTGAAGCTGTTGTAGTTTAATAACCCTCTCCTAAGTTGCTGTGTTGGGAGTATGGATGGTGGTTTTGAGGACCTTGAGCTTCGAGAAGCACAGAGAGAATTCCTGGATTTTCTGGATGATGATGTGAGCTCCAAATATCTTCACCCCTCCTCTCTCGTTTTAAGACTCTACCTTTAATCTTCATTAGACCAGTTCAGATTTCTTTTTAAAATGTATTTATCATCTACATCTTTTGTGTGGTGAATAAGAAAAGGGTGCTGTTCAAACATCTCCCATTAAACCATGTCTGACTGAGTGTTAACTGTGTTTTGCCAGCAAGACCAGGGTGTGTACCATGAGAAGGTCCGAAACATGGTGTCAGAGGGCCAGTCTCGCCTCATCGTCAACGTAAACGACCTGCGGCGGAAAAACGAAAAAAGAGCCAGAGAGTTGGTGACCCTGTCTGAGTGATTGTGAACGTAGACCAGTCAGTGAGATTTAACCTGCTGTGTGTGAAGTGAATGGGAGTGTTTTAAGAGTCTGATCTCTTCAAGCCTTTTGTATTTATATGACTGATATTCTAGCTTGGACTTATTGTACATGTTCCTATTGGTTTATGACAGACTCCTAAAGAATGCTTTCAGTGAGCTGGTGGCATTTGAGCGAGCTCTGAAAGACATGGTGGCTTCCATCGACGCGACCTATGGCAAACAGTTTGACGAGTTCCATGTTGGGTTTGAGGGCAGCTTTGGGAATAAGCACGTGTCTCCTCGTACCCTCAGTGCTCGGTTTCTGGGAAATCTTGTTTGTGTTGAGGGCATTGTGACCAAGTGTAAGTGATTTCTGCCTTTTGTTTTTGCATCTTAAGCAGAAGTTACTGTCTGATTTGGAGTAAAGACTCTAAATCTCGTACATTTAAATAAAAGCATCTTAATAGAAGTGCAGTTTTACCTGCGTGTTGACCTTTCAGGTTCACTGGTCAGGCCAAAGATTATGCGCAGTGTTCACTACTGTCCAGCAACCAAAAAAACCCTGGAGAGGAGATACACCGATCTCACGTCTCTGGATGCTTTTCCTTCCAGTGCCATCTACCCTACCAAGGTTTGTGCTTTTGCATTTGACGTAGGTGGTGGACTGGGCCGTCTTCTGAATTGTAAAGCATCGTGTATGCTTTATAGTTCTTATCCTTATCCGTTTATTGGGCTAAGACTGTTTGTGTGTAGGATGAGGAGAACAATCCATTGGAGACGGAGTTTGGGCTGTGCTGCTACAAAGACCACCAGACTCTGACCATCCAGGAAATGCCAGAGAAGGCCCCTGCCGGTCAGCTCCCCCGCTCTGTCGACATCATCGCTAGTGATGACCTTGTAGACAAGGTCAAGCCAGGAGACCGCATACAGTTGATTGGTGTGTACCGCTGTTTACCTGCCAAACAAGGGGGCTTCACCTCAGGAACCTTCAGGTATGTGGTTACCCTATTGCTTCTGCTGATGCCGATGTGTTCTGTTGCTATTGTGTGCCACGCTGTGTTTTTGTGCAGAACCATCCTGCTAGCCAATAATGTGAAGCTAATGAGTAAAGAAATTATTCCTACGTTTTCTGGAGATGATGTGGCCAAGATCAAGAAGTTCTGCAAAACCCATTCTAAAGTAAGTGGGAGATGGTGGGAAAGATCTTTAACTCATTTGTTTCAGAGCTTCATGCAGACCTGTGTGTTTCAGGACGTGTTTGAACACCTGAGCCGATCCCTAGCTCCTAGTATCCATGGCCATGAGTACATAAAGAAGGCCATACTCTGTCTGCTGCTTGGAGGAAATGAGACCAACCTGGAGAATGGCACTCGCATTAGAGGAGATATCAACATTCTTCTCATAGGTTAGCCATCCATCTGGAGTCCCTCTGATCCTAAACCACGCAGACATGTTGCTTCTGAATAATCCTTGATTGTTTAAGAGATTTGAGGGTTTAGAGTTGCACAGCTGACTGCTGCTGCCATCTCATTTTATAGGTGATCCATCGGTAGCAAAATCCCAGTTGTTGAGGTACGTTTTGTTCACCGCCCCGAGGGCCATCCCTACCACTGGACGGGGGTCGTCTGGGGTCGGCCTTACCGCTGCCGTTACTACCGATCAGGAAACGGGTGATTAACATGCAGTGCATACAGTTTCCTGCCATTCTAATGATAAAAGCAACAGCCGTCCATGCATAGCTGTGTTCTACGTGTTCGGAGTTGTTCTGGAAGCTAGTCGTGTGTCGTGTCTCTTGTGCATTCACGTCCGTCTGCCTTGGTCCATGTTGCTCCTAGGAGAGCGCCGGCTGGAGGCGGGGGCCATGGTCCTCGCTGACCGAGGGGTGGTGTGCATCGATGAGTTCGACAAGATGTCCGACATGGATCGCACGGCCATCCACGAGGTGATGGAGCAGGGAAGAGTGACGATCGCGAAAGCTGGTCTCCAGGCCAGACTAAACGCTCGCTGCAGTGTGCTGGCTGCTGCTAACCCAGTGTACGGAAGGGTAAGACCTGTCCCCTGCAGGGCAAACTGACCACAGCCTCTGGCAAGCTATGATAAGTTTAGGTTTAAGTTTTTGATGACTTGATGTGCTCCAACAGGAAAATGGAGAACTCATCTGCTTGTACATGGTAGTGTGTAAAAAGGTTTTGCAGTTTAAACTACATGGCACATCTGTAGTCTGGCACCATGTAGGAGAAATAATGGAGAAAAGTTCAGTGGTATTAATACATTATTTTAAGCCTTCCCTTACTATTATGAATGAGCTGACTGGCTGGCTTGATTTTTGTACATTTCAGTTGCTCTGGGATCCACAGTACTTGCTTGATTCATTGACTCACTAAGTGCTCTTTTGAATCATTGACTCTGATCCTGTTGCGATTAGTTACGCCGGAGTGATTAGTCACATGGGTTGTGCGATGGTTTAGGTACCTGAGGTGCAAAATGTTCCACATGAACTAACCTTTTGTGTGTGTCTGTGTTCTGCCGTACATTGAAGGTTAATGTATGTACTCGGTCACTTTTTGTACCCTACTGTGCGGAGTTTGGCAAAAATGGTCATTATTTTCAAACCCCCTTTTTGAATGCTTTTTAAAATCCCCCTCCATTGCTTTGCACTAGATGGATGTTCCCAGTTGACTTCACTCTTCTCCCCCACCAGTACGACCAGTATAAGACCCCTATGGAGAACATCGGGCTGCAAGACTCCTTACTGTCCCGGTTTGATCTGCTCTTCATCGTCCTGGACCAGATGGATGCAGACAGTGACCGGGAGATTTCAGAGCATGTTTTGCGCATGCACAGATACCGACCCCCAGGGGAGCAGGAAGGAGCAGGTGAGACTGCCCTCTAGTGACGGGAGTAGAATATCGCAGCTAAACATTTTCAGTTCTTTTGTCAGATAATCTCATTCCTATTTCACTATTTCCCATTCCAAATTCAACTGAATTTAGATTTTTTTCATGTTCTGTACATGAAATTCTGTACAGCACTGCTCATAATTGGGCCCATTAACGGGTCCTTTTTCTCTCCGTCTTCTGTGAATGTGTCCCAACAGCAATGCCTCTGGGAAGCACGGTTGATGTGTTTGCCACGGAAGACCCGAACTCCCGTGAGACAGCGGACCATGAGCTGCAGATCTACGAGAAGAAGGACAACATCCTGCATGGACACAAGAAGAAAAGGTAGACTTGGATCACTACGCTGTGTGTGTGTGTGCGTGTGTGCATGCTTTTAATTGAATCATTCCCTTGCTCTAGAGAGAAGGTTCTTACAAAAGAGTTCATCAGGAAATACATCCATGTAGCTAAGATGGTGAAGCCAGTTCTGACCCAAGAGGCTTCCGACTACATAGCAGAGGAGTACTCCAAACTCCGAAGTCATGACCAGGTCAACAGCGACTCGGCAAGGGTCTGTGTCCAGGATCTAGTCTTCTAACTACTTGCCTATCTGATATATTTGTGCTCCAGATGTTTTGTTGAACCCCATTTTGGTGAACTACGATGTCATGTTCTTGATGTGGCATGGCTTCCAGACCATGCCCGTGACGGCCAGGGCCCTGGAGACCATGATCAGGCTGGCCACTGCCCACGCCAAGGCACGCATGAGCAAAAGCACCGAACTGGGAGACGCAGCGGCCGCCCTGGAACTCATGCAGTTCGCCTACTTCAAAAAGGTCGCCATGGAAATCGGCTTAACACCAGACTGATAGACTGAGGCACTCTGGGAGACTGACTAAGATTTAAATGTAGCAGGTGTCAATACGTGTGTGTTTGTGTGTGTGTGTGTGTGTGTGTGTGTGTGTGTGTTGTGCCTGATTTTTAAAAAGGTTCTGGAAAAGGACAAGAAGCGGAAGCTTCCTGAGGATGGTGTAGAGGACATGGAGGATACCCAGAACCAGGAGACCCAGAGCCAGAGAACCGTGCGGTCTGAAACTGCAGTTGAATACAGCATGATGGAGGTTCCACGTGGAAAGTAAATATTAGTGACTTGAATCTGAGGAGACGTGCTGACCTATTTGGTGTCATCTGTAGGAAACGTTCTCGTGTTTCTAAAGAACACGAGGACACGGCGATGGAGGTGGACGGCTCTGAGGATCCGTATGACTTCACAGAAGATGAGAACAGTAAGTCCAGTGCTGTACTAGGACGGCTGTAGTACTGTCGACGTCTACGTGCCCTCCAGTTCGGTATTACTTATTTTTATTATTATTTTTTTTTTTTTTGCTTTGTCATCTTTCGTGTTTTCTAAAACTGATCACAATTGATTTCTCTCAACTCTGTTCAGCTCAGCCAAGTCAGAAGACCAGATCAGGGTCTCGGAGGAAGGTGGAGATCAACCAGGACAGGTGCAGCCTTAAACTGATCTCCACTGTCCCTCCACCACACTCAATCTCTCTCTCTCTCCTCCCCCCCCCCCCCTCTCTCTCTCTCTCTCTCTCTCTCTCCTTCCTCCCCCTCTCCTCCCTCTGTCTCCATTTTCAGTGTTATTTACTATATAAATGTTGTATCTAAAGACCTCGCCTCTCTGCACCCCTTTTAAGACTGAAGGTGTTTAAGGTGGCCCTGCTGAAGGTGTTTAAGGTCACCCGGTCTCAGTCGGTGGCGATTCCTGACCTGCTTACCCACATTAACAAGGGTCAGCTTGAGGAGTTTGACCAGCAGGAAGTGAACCAGCTACTGGAGCTGATGCAAAATGACAACCAGGTCATGGTGTCCGAGGATGTGGTCTTCCTCATCTGATTATACATGATGAGTGGAGCACTAGGCATTGCTTGTGTGTGTTGGTCATTGTGTGTCCTGTTCTGTCGTTGTCACTAATAAACTGTTTGAGCATATACACTTTTTTGTTTTGTGTTTTTATTTGTTTTGTTTTTTTTTTACATGAATGATCTTTTGAAATTGTCAAATGTTGAGAAGAAAGTTTGTCATTTAGAGTGCAAGATCTTGCAACTGATTCTGTGAATACAGATTATATATAGCCCAACCAGCGCATATTCCCAATGTTGAGAAAACTTTCTGATTTCTTTGAAGCTTATGGAAAGTCAATTTTGAGATTCACTCGGTGCATGGGTGCAAATATTGGATAAGGCTGCCATCTAGTGGCAAGATAATGAAGCACATGCTGGAAAGCAGAAGCAATTCCAGACATAAAAAAACATGAAATGATGATTTCAACATGAAATCTTTTGGACTGGTATTTTCAGACCATTCATACCCTAACAACTCTTGGTATAATGTGACATTTCTATGTGTTTTACACTAGTGCTTGATATAATCTTAATTGGCTGGTGTTTGGATGAGTCTGTACCAAGACACCTCTGGGAAATGGAGCAGATGTGTGCCACGCAGGATCCAAAAGTCACCCAAGCAGCATTGATCAAAGCCAATAAAGTCTGGCCCAGTGTTTACAGCCTGTGTGTCTGTGACTGTTAAAGTACAAGAGTCTAGCCAAGAGGGGCAGCTACAACTTCGAGGTGTTGGTGAAATGAATGTGAGCCTATTTGATTCTGCTATAGAGTTAATAATATAGAGTCAGGCCATAGTGTGAATTTCACATAACAGTAACTTGTCACATGATGAAGCTTCCAGGAGCTTCTAAGGCCAGCTATACTGAAAAGGATGCATGACCCATAATACTTATGGTGTACCTATAAACCACAAAAATTGTAACTGATGCAAAAACCATTATTGTTATTATTTTGATGTGATTCGCTTTCTTTGCGTTACTTGGACTGGAACAGACCTATAGATGGTCATCAGCACCCCCAGTGTTGTGGAGGTAGAACTGCAGTATATATATATTATATATATATATATATATTATATATATATATAATATATTAGTATAATAGTCGACTCTGAGTAAGTCTGCTCTCCATGGTTCTCTGTGACTGTGCTAAAATACATAAATAAACCTGCATCTATGTGATATATATATGGAGAGAGAGAGAGAGAGTGTGTGTGTTTTCAGAAGATAAATCCCGTTTTTAGATATTTAAATCATACATTCAGTGGGGTTCTGAAGTTCAAAGAGATTCAAAGATTCAGGATGTTCAAGAGGTTTTAAAAGTTCTGTAATTAAGAATTTTTATTGCAGTGATTTTTCAGTGATATCCTAATCTCATTTGGTCTCATTGGCCTTTATGGTGTGAAGTATCAAAAAATATCTAACTATCATAAAGACCAAAGTGCTGGTGCAATGGCTTTATAAACAAATAAAGAAAACATATCAGATACAGCCACTTCTTTGCTTGGCTACAGTCAGAGCAGAGAGATTAGTTATCAGGGAAGGACCACAGGCTAAAGGATATAGTTTAAGGGCTAAGAAGGCAATATAACTTCTGTCTGAAAGTACATTAACATTTTCTTTGCTTGCCATTTCCTTTCTTTCAGTTTAATCTTTAAGTTCTTACCTGTCTTCAAGGTCGTATGGCATTGTGGTTGGCAAGTAATGCTCATACCTATTCTGGTCATTACGTGATCTCTCATTGATGTTACAACATCAACATTTTTTTTTGCATGCACACAGACTGTTGTCCTGTTCGCGAGAATAATCTGTGGTCATATTTTTTTGTCTCCTCCCAATGTTATCTCTATGTTTTTCCTTGCCTGTGAAGGTGGCGCGTCTGCGTTTACGCTGCGTTACGCTGCCGCCGCTCTGGTTTTCCGGTGCTTTAACACTGGGCCCTGGGCAAGAAAGCATTTCATCTTGTACTTGTACAATCTGAACAGCAAAGGTAAAAACCAGGTAGAAGCCAGCTTCTCTTAAAAACCACTACATACTAACTACTAATAATGAATGAATTTAGACTCACCAAACACAGGCTCTCTGCACTTAACACGTAAAGAAGGAGATGTGAACCGTAGAAGCCATAGTTTGAGTTCTCATTCCCTATTGGTTGGAATGTTTATCTGCTTTTGTGATCTCTAATATACAATCACTGCACTTTTGAGTTCATGTAAAAATATGATTAGGAAGAAAATGGGCCAGGCTGACTGTGATAAGGAGGTTGGATTGATGCAACGTGTGATATTGCTTAACGATACTGTTAATGCTGTCAGTGTAGTCATGACTTCCAGCATGGATTAGACTAATACTGTTGAGGAATACATTTACAGATGCATTCACTTTTGAAACACTTTTATTGCACTTTTTTTTTACAGAATAAAACATCTGAGCAGTGTATCATAGTGTATTCTCAAAAGCCTACCTACAATTATTAGAAAATGTGCAAATGTATCTGATATAATGACCCAGAAATGACAATAAATGCAGGTGTGATAGAAAAGGTGTGAAAGAAAAGGTTACTTGACAAAACCCCCACAAAATACAGGGTTATACAAAAACCTCACTAAAATTGTGATTTCAGTGATAGTATTACTGATTTCTGATTCTAGTAAATATTTAATTACTGAAAAATCTGAAAAACTGTTATTGTATTGTTTTGTTTAACTTTTCATTAACCCATCATTATCCACCTTTGCAACTTTATTGTACACATTCTTAAAGCGCTAGAACAAGAGCTCACTCCGTAAAAAAGAGACTCGGAAACTTTGCAGCATAAATAAACTTCATTTGTTTGAAAATAAAGCTTCAATTGTTTGTCATTTTATGTAATATAGATACATATACTAATCCAAAAAAATATTGGAGCAATGGCTTATGGGTGGGCTTAAGCCAACATAACTAACCCATCATCTGCAATGCAATTATGTGTGACAACCCAGCCAGTCTAGTCACAACGCCATCTTCTGGACGACCCGCAAATAAAACTAAAGCAAAAAGAAAGAGCACAAAACATCTCCGAGACAGCATTGGCCGTAACGTGGACTGTGTGTGAAGCATCAGGAGTCATGCGGAGTTCTACAGTCACACTATGTGGATGGTGCCAGTGACATCAGTATTGCGGCCTGCATGTTAATGTCATCACTCTGCTGGATGTTCTGTCAAACAGAAAAAGAACAGACACTTAATATACTGTGTGTGTGTGTGTGTGTGTGTGTGTGTGTGTGTGTGTGTGTGTGTTTCATATATATTTTCTGTATAGGCCTACACTACCACTCATGTTTGGGGTCACATTTGGAAACACGAGTGAGATTAGAAAATATAGCAAATATAGCAGACATTGTCAAAGTAAGAAATATTGATTCTAATGCAAACAATGACTGGAAAAAATAATAATTTTTATAGCAGCTGCAGCCTGGCATACCCTAGGCATTCCAGCTGTCTATTTGTGGAGGTAATCTCATCTGATTTCAGCCCATGCTTCCTGGAGCATCTCCCACATCATGGGGCGTTGCAGTCGATGCAGTCCTCCTCCGTACCATACGGTCCCGCTGCTTCCACATCAGCTCAACAGGGTTCAGATCCGGAGACTGTGCAGGCCTCTCCATTACAGTCATCTGCTGACTCCTTATGTTTTAAATATTGCTGACACATTTTGTAGGTATGTTTGAGGTCATTATCCTGTTGCAGGATGAAATTGGCCCCAATCAAGCCTTGTCCACAGGGCATTGCAAAATCCTGTAGTAGATTTCCTCCATCAAGATCCCATCCCCTCTATATGAATCTCCTACTTTACCACCTCCAAAGGTTCCCCAGACCATCACACTGCCTCCACCGCGCGTGACAGATGGCATCACGCATCTGTCTTTCATCTTTTCATTGATCCTGCACCTCACAAATGTCCTGTTTGATCCAAAGACCTGAAGCTTGGACTTATCAGTCCACAACACCTTCTTCCAATCTTCCAGTGTCCAATGTCTTTTCTCTTTGGACCATTGCAGTCTTTTCTTCATCTGGTAGGGTGAGGTGTGGCTTGTCTTGTCAAGTCTGCCATGAAGTCCAACATTCTGAAGTCACCTCTTGTGGCTGATACTCGTGTTTGACGGGCTGCATTTAGTGTGCATGTCAGTTAAAAGACTGAGAGGCATCTTTATCCCAAACTGCACACTCTAAGATATTTATCGGGGATCCCCCACCTTTACCTGTCCTTGTTAGAGACAGTGTGAGCTTCAGTGTAGCTAACAGCATGGTAATATTTCCACTTTGTTAGCACAACAATGGACCAACGGGTCTCTAAAGAAAGTTCTTTCCTTCCGGCCACTTTGAGCCTGTAAGAGATTCAACAGCAGCTGGTGCTGTAGTAACTAATCAACCCTAGAATATCATGCTCCATTTATTTTTCCCTTATCAGTATATAAAATGGGCCTCTATACAAAAACAGGCCTTAATGTGAAAATGTTCATTCTTTAAAAATCATCTAGTGCATTTAAGTCAGTTGTGTAATGGACAACCCTGCTTGTGGGTTGCAAGAAAGCGTGTTTTTCTTTGGAAGAAAAAGGCAAATTTGCAAGTGATCCCAAAGTTTTGAGCGGCAGTGTATGGACTTTTGAGCAGTAGTGTATGAATGCATGTTTGTGGAGTATGAGCAGTCACAGCTTACAGTTACATCCGCAATGTAGTAGCAGTGGCGCAGATTGAGATGGCCAACGAAGTTTCTGCTGTAGTAGTGCTGGTCACCGTGAGGCAATGACACACACACAGGACACACCTAGGGGGCGCCAGAGAGCACGTATAGACTATTGGACTTCAGTCACTTTATACATACATCAAAATTACAATCAAAATATTCATTAGACTCTGTAAGCCCTGTACGCACTGCAGATTATGGCAAGATAGATCAATACAGTGTGTGATATAGCTGTTACTGACCACAGGTGTGGGGTCAGTGAGATGGTTGGCATTGCAGTGATCCCGCAGGTCCAGGTCATCCAGTCCACCCTGCTGACAGTACGGACACTGAAACGTTCTCACTAAAGTGGAGCTGGACACAAACACAGACAGGATGCATTTAGAAATATAAGACAAAATAAAAGACAAATGTAGATGTATTTGTAATTTGTGTGTGTGTGTGTGTGTACATATGCAATATTATACATAAGAGTTTTTACCCTGAAAGTTGTCTTTGTGCACTTTCCATGAGAACAATTTCACGTGCCCAGCCCCTGTGGGGGTAACATACTGTATCTTACTGTTTCATAAGAACACACTTCTGCTCTAGACAGAACTATCTTTCTTGTCTGACTGGTTGCCACAGGCATTACAAACAGTGAACTTACATTTCCTCATCTGACGCAAGAGGTGCAAAGGAGGTGTGGTTCATTGCCAAAGACAAGGGCCTTTGGGCTGGGAGGACTGGGGTGGCAGGGGGCAGGGCTGTTCTGCTAGGCATCACCACATTCCTGTGGAGCCGAGGTCTGGGGGTTGGCCTCTGGGCTCCAGCAGGAGCACCGAGACGGACTGCAGGCTCAGGTGACGGAGACCGCTGACTGGGTGGACCCCCGTTTAAGGCCGAGGATGATGCAGATTGATGGGTCTGGACATCTTGGAGCAGGCGAAGAAGTCTGTGGTTGGATGCAAAATACACAAATATATAAACAAAGAAAAGACAAAAAATAGTGTGTACTCCAAAAAAACAAACACACAGTTTCATTTCTAGAGCATTAGAATTTGAACACGCTTCTGTGGATCCAATTCTGCTGACTCACTGCTGTATATTGGAGGAAACATGTCGTGTAGTCCTGAAATCGGTATCAATACCAATCAGCCTCGGTACCTGGAACCTTGGTACTCTGGCAGTCTGAAGGAAAAACCAGAGCATATTTTAATGCATGCACAAAACACATTCATTGATAAATTATAAATGAATATAAACAATTTCTATTGAACCTCAATTGAATTCCAATAGAAACATTCCCAGCTTTTCTGATCTATAACGCCGGTCTGAAGTTTTTAATGGTATTACTCTCACCCCAATTAGACCAGTGGAACCACTGTCTCCTGTAGATGCTATTGGATTCCGACAGTAAGGGCAGTGAAGTCTTATTCTAGTTGACTCTGTTAGACAAGACTGACAAAACCTAGAGAGGGAGAGAGAGAGAGAGAGAGAGAGAGAGAGAGAGAGAGAGAGAGAGAGAGAGAGAGAGAGAGAGAGACCAAAATAAACATATAGATATACAAACACAGAATATGACGCCCTTTCAAAATTATTTCAACCTCTACAGAGCATTTGCTGGATTATTTTAAAATACTACTATTAATACTGTGTATAATAATTTCAGTTGTGTTTCACTTTGATGACTGAACTGACTAGTCATCATGGAATTTCCCTGACTTTCAGACTTCCCAGAACAGTGGTGAGTATTTATGAGAAGAGATATCCAAAGTTCTCCACATACAGAAAGTTTCTTCTAGTTAGAATATTTTGTATTCTTCCTACTAAATAGTAACATATAAAAGCACGGTTTAGTCAAAAGACAAATTTATAAAAAGAAAAACGAAAAGCAAATTAATAATACAAATGTTTTCTGATGTAACGTGGCATAGGAAACACACCTTTACAGATTCCACAACAGTGAAACATTTAAATAATTGCATAAATACTTTCTTAAGAAGACCAAAAACTTTATTATTAAATCTGCCTTGTCAGCTGCAGAGCTATTACTCACGACGACGCAACCACAGAGCCAGGACGTCATGCCAGCATGTCAAAACGATCTGAAGTGGATTGAAGTTGAAATGATCTTTTTACTCACACTTTCTTACAGCACTGCGTTGTCTCTGATGGGCCCTTGATAGTGTCTTTACACACCGGACATTCGTTCTCCGTCATAGAGCCGTCCATCGTTTCCACTGCCTAAACAAATGTAACGAAAGCAAAACAAGGTACTTCTATTTGTGTCCCAGCACACACCCAGACATGCCAGGCTGCTTTTCGTTCCAATTCTTTTTTTTGCTGTAATGCTCCAACCACTTCCTTACTCTTATCAACCTGTAAGAAGCCTAGAAGTTTTTTATAATAATGTATGACACTTATGAGCTGAACTGTATTTTCCTTATGTGAATCCCCTTATGTTTTTATTGAAGCCTTTATTGTCATTCTTTTTAAAATGCAACAAACGTTAGTTGATTATAAGTTCATAAATTATACACAATATCCATAAAAGGCACAATATCCACCTATAACACACAAATCCAAACACCACAATTGTTCCAAATTAGATAAATGATTAACAATGATAAGTGCCTTTAAGGGCACAATCACCGTTTATGAGTCTGGGGTTCTGGTTGATTGAACTATAGCACCTCCATGAGGGCAGAGGGTTTAACAGTCACTGACCAGGAACTGATGGAAAGGTAAAGTGTTCGCAATGTCCTAGAAAGAGGGGAGTTCCAATTATCTTCTCTACAGTGTTTATCAGTCCCTGCAGTGTTTATATGTCCCTGCCTAATGTTTAACCTTTTAAAATGTAAACCATCATCATGTTATAATGAGTTACTGTAAATGAGGACTAGTTATAATATGACTCAAGGAACACATTCATATATTTAACATACTGTATTATTTGAGAATTATTTGTGCACCTCTGTACTATATAAATGCTAAACCAACTTGGGCTTACTAGAAGAATACCATACAGATGAGCTATGGACCTCTGAAGAGAAGACTGTTGCAATCAAGAATTGCATTATTTTATTGTGTTCCTTATTGTGTAGTGTGTAGTTTTTATGTGTTTAGTTATACTGAAATAGAAAACTTCCTTTTACATTTTTTATTCTTTTCACAACATTTTTTAGGTTTTCTTTTCACAGATGCACAAATCCGGCACACACAGGAAGGAATACTCAGTGTATATTCCCAAGAAACAGATTATAATTTCTTTTACTTAATAAATTCTTTGCAGAACCTTGTTTTATTTTCTCCAGGTGATCACGTCTTGTGTCAGTGCATTTATGCATACAACTCAATTCAAAGTTTATATGTCTAGAGAAAATGCTTGCCGTTGAGACCTAGAAAGGTTTTGAAATGTTGCTATGATCAACTACAGCCTTACAACTTACACACGGTTGCGTTTCATTATTAACACCTTATTCAGCGACGTGAGTGAAGAGTTCTTGGGCATGGTCAAACCCTGCTGCTAAGTACTTTTATTTTGAAAGATCCCACTATCACCTGACAGCCGCAATGCTTGATGGTAATTAAATCGATCAGCAGGCAGCTGTAGAATTCAACATGGTCGCCGTCGGCCGTCAGCAGGGGAGTTGTTTTTAAACCTAAAATAATAATAATAACAACAGCGGCTCCTCGGTCGGAGGAAACGCAGACGACAGAGCCGCCCCGTCCCCCCGGGTCCCGCCGCCGACCGCGATGGCGCAGTGCGCGCAGTCCGTGCAGGAGTTCGTCCAGGACTCGTTCGTGCCGATGGTGGCCGCGCTGTGCAGCGACGACGCGGAGCGAGTGAGCCGCAAAAACAGCCTGAGCTTCCCGGAGCTGCTGCGGCCCTTCTGCCGCCTCACCTCGGAGGGTAAGAGCGGCCCCGCGGGGGAGCAGCCCGGCTGGGGGGGGGGCTTGGGTTGGTTAGGCGTGTGTAGGCCGGTCTCGCCCGGGCGGGTGAGGTGGAGGAGCGGTTCCGTCCGGAGGGGTTCGGGAGGTTCGGCCGTGCTCCGCTCGCCTCCCCCCCTCTCTCTGACACCCGAGCGGGCTGCCGGTTACCCGAGCAGGGACCCGTTATCACCGACACGGACACGTCTGATATCGGGTTTCTCCGTCGTGGAAGCGGCTGCGCCTCGGCCCTACACGGCCGTCTACACCCTTCCTGCCGGCTGGCCTACTGTGTCCTGTCCTGTTGTGTCCTGACATTCTGTCCTGTTCTGTCCTACCCTTCATAGCGTGATAAAGCTAGTAGTTCAAAGCCCAGTGTGTGTGTTACTGGTGTGCGGTGGTGTAGGACACACACCTGGTTGCCCACAGCGGGGCGGTGGTGTAGGACACACACCTGGTTGCCCACAGCGGGGCGGTGGTGTAGGACACACACCTGGTTGCCCACAGCGGGGCGGTGGTGTAGGACACACACCTGGTTGCCCACGGCGGGGCGGTGGTGTAGGACACACACCTGGTTGCCCACGGCGGGGCGGTGGTGTAGGACACACACCTGGTTGCCCACGGCGGGGCGGAGGTGTAGGACACACACCTGGTTGCCCTCTGCCCTCCTGCCCCCCTCCCTGGGCTTTTACACCTGCTAGCTGCCATTTCGTGTGCAACCTTATGCTCCGGCATAAACAAATAAACGTTTCTTTTTCGAAGAAAATTCACTATGTTTCTATATATGATAGAATGATATTGGCAGCAAATGCACCTGTTTTAAAAACCATAAACTTGTGAAATATGGTGAATGTACATAATTCTACAGCAACTTCACTGTAAGTCACGTTATAACTGGACCTCACACAAATAAATGTTTTATTCCGTCTGGCCTTGTTGCTGGTGTCAGAGCTCACAGGAAGCAGTGGACATGATTATGTGCCCTTCCTCACACGATGCTTTGCTGACCCACTCTTGTCAAGGGTTTAGCAACACTTGTTTACTGTTTATCTTACACAGTCACTTCAGACCTGCATCTCAGTCACAGTAGAATATTGTACTGGCTGTCATAGAGAACCCTGCTCATCTGATTACTGCACAAAACACACAAAGCATCACCTTTCCTAAGAGAGAGAGAGAGTGTGTGTGTGTGTGTGTGTGTGTGTGTGTGTGTGTGTGTGTGTGTGTGTGTGTGTGTGTGACTAATGTAATTGATTTATTTAGGAATGTTTGAAAACAGCAGTTTTGCAGTTGAAATAGTGCAGTTTTGTCTTGTTGTTCTCACTTTAGTTGCTGAAAACAATTTGCGGTTGTTTATAATCTGGCTTGTTGACACAGACACTCATGTTTGTCTTCTTGGTGCTCTCGGACCCTTAAGTTCATCATTTTTAAATATTGTGGCATTTGTATGTTGTGTAGACACAGTAAATCTAATGTAATTGGATCTTTCTCCTCTTCTGTCTCATACTTTGGATTAAAACACATGAGAACCGATTTGTAATGGCAGGCAAATCCCTACGCCCACCCATATGCATTCTGTCTGTGTGGTGTTGCTGTGCTGCAGGTCACCTGCGCGACCCCAACAACCAGGTGGTGGTGGTGAAGGGTTTGAGGATCAGCGTGACGGGTGTGAACACGGAGACGCCGCAGCCCAGCCAGCTCCACAAGCTCCTGAGCCAGGCCGTGTCTGCGTGCCAGCCGCCCGAAGGGCTGCCCGCCAACGTCATCACCGCCGGAGACTACGACCTCAACATCAGTGGTTAGTCTCTCTCACACACACACACACACACACACACACACACACACACACACACGGAGGGAGGAAGGAAGGGACAGAGAGACTGACTGAGTTGGCATGGCTGGAGAAGTGAAAGTGAAAGTTGGTGTTCTCTCTCTGCTTTTGACTGTGATATAATTACTGTTTCATTCCTTTTTTAAAGAAGCCAATGAATTATTTATTTTTTATCTCTGTTTCTGCTCATGTTACCTGGTGGTAACGTAGGTAGCAAATCAAATCGTGTGTGTAAAACGAAAGTTAATAGTTCTGGTTCATACTCTTTTGTATTATCTCATTTATTATTCTCTTAATTTGTTTTTATTTGCTTGATTGTGTTTACACATGGATGACAATCTGGTAATGGCTCGATCTCCCCAGGTATATGCGTGTGAGTGAGTGTGTTCAGGCATAAATACACTCTACTAATTCTTTGGTAGGCCTTGTTGTGTACTAGCATACCTTTGTTTTTGTGCTTGATTGGTTGATTGACTGATCAATCGATTGATTGAGAGACGATGGTGAGCTCTGCCCCAAACCCAAAGCCTGTTCACTTCCTTTCCGAAGCCCTTCTGTGGAGTGGATCTGGAGTGCCCCTAGCAACACACCCTCCCCCTTCTCCTGGTCACCGCGCCCACACTCACTCGCCCACTGCACCGTTACTTTCCCCATTTAGCTGCCATGACACCGGACACATTGTGGGCGGAGCCTGATTAGCCCTCTCCCTGAGCTCCTTATGCTCTGAAGGAACCAGCCACCTTGTGTATTAGGGTTCAAGTACTCGAGGTGTTGCCCCGTGTTCGAGTTTTAACCACCTTTTACCACCCTATGTCCCTTATGGGATTTACCTATGGCTTTAGTATGACCCTCTAGTAGATGTTTGTGTGTGTGTGGGCGAGCGTGTGCACACACAAGACTGGTTTGGTTTGACTCCAAATGTAACTCTCCACATTAAATACATTTCTAATTTAAGCTCCCCATACAGGAAGTCATATCTGACAAGATGATGTTTCATCACCTGCTTTTTCTTTAGGGGGTGTGTCCTGCAGGTTGGGGGTGTGGCCTGCAGGTAGGGGGTGCAGTACATACCCACCTGCTGACTATGCAATAAACCAGCTGGTCTGCCAGAAGATCATTGCTACCTCTAAAGATTTGTTCTGCATCTGTGAGGATGGGGTTGGCAGGGGTGGTGGGGGTGGGGTTGAGGGTGGTGAGGGTGGTGTGGATGTACAGAGGGGCCGCTAACTGGCATCTCTGGCTGTCTACCTCTTTCTCCCTCTCCCAGACCGCTCGGTCAAAGCGAGCGTTCCCTGGTACGCCGGCTGGAAAGAAACCCTCACCCAGCTCAGCTCCTCCAAATTCTACACAGGTATTTGCTTCAGGCCGTGCTGGTGCTTTGGGGGCCCAATCCCCATCTCTTCCTGATTCTCCCCGTAGCAGAGCTGTAACCAACTATCGCTGCTGGTCTTCCGGTCCGCTCTCCTGTTTGCCAACGTGGTGGTGGAAACCTCAGTGTGGTGGTGGAAACCTCGCTGTGTGGATGTGAGGGAGAGAGAGAGAATGATGCAGAGATAAATGACTCATACGATAGATGCTGACAGCAGTCATGTCTCTCTAAGGATAAAATTTATTGCTAATTTTAGGCATGTATTTGCTTGTTACAGAAAACATGGTTTAATGGCCTAATTTGTATGCTGCCTTTTCAGTTTTAATGCTTACTGCACTTTGGTTTGGAAGTTCATTTTGGAGTCCGCTAAGATTGTGACGTTTCCAATTTATGAGTCATTTCCCTCACTCTCTCATCCCTCCCTGGTCTTTCCTCTTTCTAGATGTGTAGCGTCTTTAGATTCTGCTGCAGTCAGCAAATGTTGGCGGTAACAGCAGGCTGAACACCTCCACAGGAGGGGAGGGGGGGGTGGGTCTGGTTTACAACCCAGAAACATCTCGAAGCCTTTTCAGAAAAGGGCGTTCACAGTTTTGTAGAAGAACCATTTGGATGTGTTCAGCCATGCTTGCATATAATCGTGCCACTGTTTCTTGTCTCCTGGTTTGGTTTGATTTGTTGCTTTTAGTAAACATGTGTTCTGTTTCTCAGATGATTAACCTCTCTGCAGCTTGAGTCTGCAGCTGCTGGTTATGCTCTGTTTTTTGTTTCTTTTTTTTTCAGTTTTCAAAGTGTTACCTGTGTTCAATATATTTTTTTCTTCTTTCTTTTTGCTTGAATATGGTGGAAATATTTAAGATCACTGAATGTTTGAGCTCTTAACAAGAGACACAAATGGGAGTTGGAGCTTGCGTAGAAGGTAACTCGGTGGCCTCTCTGCTCAGACTGCTGGGGCTTTCTGTCCTTTTCTTTGTCAAACGTGAATTTGCTGCCGTAAACTAAAAACTTCAAAGCCGTCTTTCATCTGAAAGTCATTTTTCAGCTTGGTCTGAAAGTTTACAGGTAAGTATGTCTGCGCTGTTCTGGGTTCTTTTTCCCCACAGTGGTAAGCAGAATTCACTAATGCCCAGTAATCTGTCTTGTTCTTCCTTTCAAAAGCACTTCACCTCTCTGTCTCTCTCTACATCTCTCTCTCTCCATTCTGTCTTACTGTGCTCAAAGACTTTGTGTAAGATGGTGTGTGTGTGTCTGTGTTTCTCAGCAACTACACCGTGGTTTGAAGCATATAGGGAGAGCTTTCTGCAGTCCATGTCGGCCTCGGACCACGAGTTTCTCAACCACTACTTAGCCTGTATCCTTTACTAGACAAGCTCCTCCCCCTGTCCTCCCGTCCCTCTGTCCCTTGGCTCCTCCCTCCTGTCCCTCTGTCCCCAGGCGTTTGTCCTCGTCTTCCTTCACTCCAGAGGCTTCAGGTATGTTGGTAGTGTCGTCCCGTGAAGCCACGCCCACCGAGCAGTTCTTGAAGCTGTCTCAGGAGCAGCACAGGGTACAGCACGGTGGAGAGTACACCCACCCCAAATGGTTCATCCCCAACACGCTCAAATACTACGTCCTGCTGCACGACATCACTGATGGAGATGAACAGAGGTGTGTGTCAGGGCTGCCTGTCACCGTAACGTTAGCCTTTTACGTTATTATTATTGCAGTGAAATATTAGCTTGACTTTAAAGGGTGCATCCTGATGGCTTGATGGTTATGGCAACTTATGCAGTGACCTCCATTATTGAGGTCAATAATAAACACTTGAGAGAAACCTATAAGAATCAAAATACCCAATGTTTTGTTGTTTGGATAGTAATGTCTTCTTATTAATATATTAATATTCATAAAAAAAATGATATTTTATTTATTTATTTTGCTACTGCCGTCTCCAGCATCTGTGGAGGTTTGTAGCCCCGAGTGTCTCTGAGACTTGTGCTGTCCCCGTAGGGCGGACGCTGTGTACGAGGACATGAAGCAGAGGTATGGAACGCAGTGCTGCTACCTGCTGAAGATCAACTCCAGGGCGGCGGCCGGCGGGCCGGATGAACAGATGCCCGACCCCTGGAGTCAGTACTTACCCAAAAGTCAGGCCCAGAGCCCAGTGAGTGCCCTGCCATGTACTGACCTCCACATTGCCCCCTGTGGGTTGCTGGAAGCCTCGCGCGCGACTCTCGTTTGTCGTCTCTCACAGGAGGTGTTCGAGGACGTCGTGGTGAATAACGTGGAGAATAACGTCTGCCCAGAAGTGGATGGCCACGACGTGTCTGGTAAACCTGCCTGGATGATCAGACGCTCTTTAAACATAAGAGGGGATTCCCCTCACGGGTGTGAGGGCTTTCTTTCACACTCTTGTGTCTTTCTCGTCTTAGAACATGCCCTGTGTGAGTCCCATCCACTGGAGCTGGACCAGGAGTCCGATCCGAATTACCCTGGCTTCCCCGGCGAGCCTGTGAACAGCATGGACGTGGCGAGGAAGCAGGGCGGGGTCACGGCTAGCTCCGCCCCCACCGCCCACGGAGCCTGCCTCACACTCAACGACCACGACCGCATCCGCCAGTTCGTCCAGGAGTTCACCTTCCGAGGACTGCTCCCACACATTGAGAAGAACATCCGTCAGCTTAACGACCAGGTGCACGCTTACCCCCCACACACACACACCATAGTGGATGTCCCAATCTAGGTTGGGTTTTTTTTGGCACTGCTTTAGACTGTCTGCTGATATAGAATCCATCCTGACACTTTATTTTCAGAGATGATCCACACTTTCACACACAAAGTACATTTTGAATCCAGTGCACTTGATTTAAATGGCTCAAACAACCATGCATCAAGTCCAGCTGCTGCCGTTGCTCTGTCCTGGTACGGCAAGAGCTGGTGTGGAGAAGGAATCTTACACCGTCCTTCCAAAACCTCCAGAAGGCCTCCTGGCTTTTCCTGACCGGCCTGAGCGAACTCTGTTTTGTACATGCACCTCCACATCGTGAAAAACTAGCGAGAGCACACAGCTGTCGTGTTCTTTTGGTTCTCTGTTTTTAACTGCTTCCACGCTGCACACGCGCTGGCCCACATAAGCTCCACATAATGTGGGTGTGTGTTGAAGGTGCGCATGTCACTTATACTCCGGTTGCGTAAATGACAGTGACAAAGGAAGTATCAGACCTGGATCAGACTTAAAATAGCCCATCCCAATAAATTCAAATGTGCCTGGATTGGCTCCAACACTAATGCCTCGGATTGAATCAGGACATCCTGTCTTCAGAGTGCCGGTGAAATGCGTTTCGTTACATTACGGCACTGAAACAAACGCATACAAAGAAGACGTGTGAGCTATTGCTCCGACACGTTTAAAGCCATAGGCCCCGTGAAATGCTGTCATCAGTTCTGCACATTTTAACGCCTAATTTACAGTGACTCGGTTGTTAAAATGTGTTCTTTGCTCTTTAAAACCACTGAATCAATAATTCCTCTCCTTTTATTCACTGTACATGACTAACCTATCTCTGCTTCACAGACACTCTTAACTAATATTCTCTCTCTCTCTCTCTTTCTCTCTCTTTCTCTCTCTCTCTCTCTCTCTCTAGTTGGTGTCTAGGAAGGGACTGAGTCGGTCTCTGTTCTCAGCCACAAAGAAGTGGTTTGGAGGTGGGAAGGTTCCAGAAAAGACTATTGCGGAACTGAAGAACGCTCCCGGGTTGCTGTGAGTTGGCTCGCACGCATGTCTTTGGTTTCCCTCACATGCACGCCTGGGCTTCTCCAAGCTTGCTCATCACTTAAGGGGAGCTTGTTCCCCTCCAACTCTCTAGCTTGTATTTAACAACTGATCTGACCTGTGACCTCAGGTATCCACCAGAAGCTCCAGAATTGCAAATCAGGAAGATGGCTGACCTTTGCTTCCTGGTTCAGCACTACGAGTTGGCCTATAGCTGCTACCACACTGCCAAGAAGGACTTTCTCTCAGACCAGGCTATGCTGTATGCAGCAGGAGCGCTGGTAGGACACACACACACACTGCATAGGTTACACAGCCACCAACATGCATATGTTGGTAGATGTGCTAGGTTTGGTTCTTGAAGTGTGTGTGTGTGTGTGTGTGTGTGTGTGTGTGTGTGTCTGTGTGTAGGAGATGGCAGCTGTGTCTGCATTTCTGCAGAGTGGTGCCCCCAGGACTTACCCTGCTCACTACATGGAGACGGCCATCCAGACATATCGAGACGTCTGCAAGTATGACCTACTCACCTTTGAATCAATGTGGTGTTCACAAGTGCTGTATGTGCACAAGACATTGAGTGTGTGTGTGTGCGCGCGTACAGAAACATGGTGTTGGCTGAACGCTGCGCTTTGCTGAGCACAGAGATCCTAAAGAGTCAGGTCAAATACTCTGAAGCTGCTGCCCTCCTCATCAAGATGACCAGTGAGGTAAGGCCCACGTGAGCACACGCCAGCCTGATGGCACACGTGCACTGGCCCCTGTAACCTGCATCCCAACCCAATGAGTCAAGAGTCTTCCATCTCACTGCTGGCTGCTGTAATGTGTAGCCCACTGTGCTTTGGAGTGCACAGTTAGCATAGCGATGCACAGTTATGGGGATGATGCGCTGTACATGTATAATTCTTGTCTCTGATAGGACTCTGATCTTCGTAGTGCGCTCTTATTGGAGCAGGCGGCACACTGCTTCATTAATATGCGTAGCCCTATGGTGAGGAAGTTTGCCTTTCATATGATTTTGTCTGGCCACCGGTTCAGCAAGGCGGGACAGGTGAGACCCTGCACACTGACACACACACACACACACACCTTTTACACACAGACAAGTCTGGAATTCAATTCCCATTAACCCGACACACCTCCCCCCCCCCTCTCTCTCTATCCATCCATCCATCCATCCCTCTCCATCACTCCCTCCCTCTCCATCACTCCCCCCAAAGAAGAGACATGCATTGCGGTGTTACTGTCAGGCCATGCAGGTGTATAAGGGGAAGGGCTGGACTCTAGCTGAGGACCACATCAACTTCACCATCGGCCGCCAGTCCTTCACCCTCCGCCAGCTCGACAACGCCGTCGCCGCCTTCCGGCACATTCTCACCAACGACAGCAAGCAGACGGCCACCCAGCAGAGCGCCTTCCTCAGGGAATACCTCTACGTCTACAAGGTGAGGGGCTCGTCTGCGCACCTGCGTAAAACACAAGGGGTTTCAGAATGTAGTGTTTCTGCCCCGGCTTCGGGTCCTACGGTGGGGCAGTTGTATTTATATTTGAATCACACAGCAAGCATTTGTTATTTCAGCCATGTAAAGTTTACACCGTAAAAGTACAGATATTTTCAGAGAAGATTTCAATCATTTGCTGAGTAACAGTGAAGTGTAATGATTTGCTCCCCACAGCAGTGGTGTTTTTCACCCCCTTCACCTTTGCCCTTTTGCCCTCAGAGCGTGAGCCAATCATCTTGTGATGCCTCGCTGCCTCAACTGCCCCTGCCCTGCCTGCACAGTGCCCAGACAAGAGTCTTCTTTGGCCACGAGCGTAGACTTGCTGAGGGTAATTCACACACACACACACACACACACACACACACACACACACACACACACACACGATGTACGCATATGCTGAACGTAGTTTGAAACTAAGACTTGTCCTTTCAGCAATGGTATAATGACCATATATAATTATTTCTCAGTCTCTTTGTAAATATGTAAAAAAAAATTGGAATCAAAATTTTCCTTCCAGCCTTGTTTTTTTATATAAATAATGTATTTGTATGTATTAAGTACAAGAATAATTTATCGCCATTACACCATTGCTGCAGCATTTCATGGACGTTTACGCAGTAATGTAGGACAGTTCTCCACTCACGGACGCCCAGTCACCGTCATGTCAAAGTCCGCCGTGTGTCGTTGGTTCCCAGCGGCCTGCTCGAACGAGACGTGTTCAGCGTCCGCTCTGAGCCGACTGACCGGCGCTGTGTGTGTTTAGCAGCAGGCAGCAGCTCTCTGGAGATGTAAGCACGACTTCAAGACTTGTTCAGCTAGGATATGAAAAGTGCTCTAGTCATGAGGTTCCCTCATGTTCAAAACATGTTGTCCTTCCAAACAAGGCCAGTGCTGAGGGAGTGTGTTGATTATTGGGGGAGCAGGTAACGATTTCCAAGAGCTGGAATTGTGTCTGAGTGGAGCCGAGGACCCGAAACGACATTTGCTCTAAAAACCTTTAGATAGGAGAAAAAAAAATCATATTTTAATGGCTGGATAAATTAAGCATTTAAACAAGAAAATGAATCAAATGTGACATTTTAATTAAGCAGCAAGCCTCGTAGTTTCATGGATTATCTCTGGTTTATGACGTCATGGGGAAATCTGAGCCAGCAAGAGAAATCTCCTCATGATGGGCAAGCAGCGTTGTTAAAAACCTCTACAGATATCACCTCATATCGAATAAAACTTTGAAATACACTTTGAAACAACTTCGAGCAACTTCCGGCCAAAAACGTGGTCTGACTGCATCTTCACACTTCACCTCTAGCTGTTCTCTCAGATGAATCACTCGCTATTAATAATGTATCGGAGAGTAATGACAGGTCAGGGACTGTCCTGTGTTCTGTTCTGACACAGCCTACCACATGTTTGGGTTTCAGATTCAGACATAAATTCTAAATCATGCTCACAGCCTGGTCGGGTGATTGAGACGGTTCACTGGGCAAAGCTTCTATTTACAAAGACAACCCGGTCCACACACAAGACGGTACCAACACGTGTGTGTGTGCGTGTGCGTGGAGCCAATAAGCAGGTCACTAATGGGGACCTTTTTTCAGCTTTCGTGTCCAAACCAGTCCCACAGAATTATTGTCCAACAAGCCCAAACTCTAGCTTGACGTGAGCCGGTCCATCGGGGAACCGCCCGAATCCCTCGATAAACTGCCCTGGTTCTGCCGATATGTATAGTGACAAGACCACCGAAGGGAAGATGAATTAAAAAGATTCCTGCAGCTTGTCACAAGATTGTGTGTTTCAAGATGGATCCAGATCAGTTGTGGCCGGATGAGTTAGTTGCTTCCTATGCGCTCATCTGGGCTTGTTTTGCCAGAATTAAAACCAATACATGTAGCCTGTTCATACTCTTCATAGTGAAGTCTCCAGTCTGGACATTTGGTGATTTAATGGTCTAATGGTATCCGCCTGTAGACAGGCCTAATGCAGTACTATTGATTTTAGGTGAATTAGATGCACACTGCTCGCACTCTGACTGTGATCACTCTTATAGGTCTGAATAAATTGCCCTGCGTTCTCTGAAGTGTGTTGACGTGGTGCTGAGGTGTCCTGTTGCCTGTAGCAGATGGAGCAGGGAATGATGTAGTGCCCTAGAACACGTTTACCCAAACGTAGCGTTACTGCAGTATCCACAATATGTAGATCTCATCTTTTGGGTGCTTACTTTGTTTAGCAGACATGATACTGTGTGTGTGTGTGTGTGTGTGTGTGTGTGTAGGGGAGAAACAAGCAGCCACCCACGTCTGGCTGGATCAGGAATACGATCGGGAACAAGCCCAGCTGTGGGCGGAGCTGGAGGAGCAGGTGGTGGGCGTGGCCAACAAGGGGAGCGTGCCAAACGGCTTCCAGCCCACGCAGTACTGCCTGAGTAGCCACACGGACAACCTACGCTACCCCCTCGCTGTGGTGGAAGGCAAGAGTCCCCTCTTTCTCTCCGTCCATGAGAATGCTAATGAGGGGGTGGTGGGTGGGCGGGGCTCAGCATGCAAATTGAGTGCTTGAGTGACTGCGTAAATCCCTGGTGTACGAGGCTGTGCCAGAATGTCTGCCCTGATTGGCTGTGTGACTTCAGAACCCATCATTGTGGAGGTGGTGCTCCGGAACCCTCTGAAGGTTCCGCTGGCTCTGGCGGAACTCTCCCTGCTGTGGAAGTTCACGCCGAAGGACTTCTCCCGACCACTAGGGGGCGTGCCTGGAGAACCCCTCAGCAACGAGAGAGAGGCAGCCGCAGGCAGAGTGAGATCCTTTCGCACGCCTGGCTCATGGGGGTGAAGGCAGGTCTGTGTCTGAACCGGGGCTTGATTACAACGCCCTGTTTGATGTTGTGATGCAGGTCACGGCTCTCGATGACATCGTCAGCACTGAAGTCATTCCCGAGTTCACGGTTGGCCCGGAGGAAACTAAAGTGGTGAGGTCTTTTTGCTCGTTTACAGGGCTGCACGATAAGTCTCACTCTTTGGTGTATGTTCGTGTATGTTCCACCTTAAAATTTAAAACTGCTCTTCCGTTTGCTAACTCTGTCTCTCTCTGTCTCCATCTGTCTCTCTGTCTCCATCTGTCTCTCTCCGTCTCTTCCATTCTTCAGGCTCGGCTGAAGTTGCTTCCTCATAAGACGGGGCAGCTGCACGTGCTGGGTGTGCTCTACAGCCTGGGCACTGGAGAAGAAGATAACAGCACTAGTGAAGGTACACACACACACACACATTTTATATATAAAGTATATTTGAGGTTTAGGATTTCAGGGAATGCTTTAATGAATCTAGCAACATTCAGTTTCTTCAGTAATGTTCTCTTTATAATGAGTCAGGTACTGTTTCAGCTGGTTGCTGTATTGCAGGATTCCCACGTCTGCGTGGCCGGTTCTGCTGTACTCAGATCTGTGTGTGTGTGTTCGTGTGTGTGTGTGTGTGTGTGTGTGTGTGTGTGTGTGTGTGTATGTTCGTGTGTGTGTGCGTGTGTGTGTGTGTATGTTCGTGTGTGTGTGCGTGCGTTTGCTCCGCAGCCACTCACCTGATGTTCGTGCGTGGACGGCAGGACCTGGAGATCCAGGGCCCCAGACTCAACGTGACCAAAGAGGAGAAGACCTCCGTCAGGCATGGACCAGACCACCGACTCCACCCTGTCATCACCCCCCCAATGCCCCTGCTGGAGGTGGGTGGGTGTGAGGGTGTGGAGCGTGGGTGGGGGCAGTAATGAGGCCAGCTGTCAGCCATGTTTTCACACAGCAGTGCAGTCAAGCGGCCAGTCCCCCCATCATAGCAGTTCTAATGGTAACCACCGTTTCATCCCTCACCCCAGGTGTTCTTCATTAACTTCCCTACGGGCCTGCTGTGTGGTGAGATAAGGAAAGCGTGGGTGGAGTTTGTCAACGTGAGTGCAGTTCCGCTCACTGGCCTGCGGGTGGCGTCCACGCACCCGGAATTCTTCACCTTTGGCAGTGCCACCTCTGACCTCACCCCTGTGACGCCCACCGCCGCCGAACACTGCTCTGCCTATAAGACGATGTCCGCGTCTCCGTCTGTCGCCACGATGACGTTGGTGTCGCCAGCGGTGTTCGGTGTCGCTGGGAACGAGAGGCCCACGGTGGCAGAGATCCCGTTGGTGGGAGGGGTTCTGGGCCCAGGGGAGGCTCTGCAGATTCCTCTCTGGCTCAGAGGACCTGATCACGAGGGCGTGCACGAGATCAACTTCCTGTTTTACTATGAGAGCGTGGAGAAGAATGCCAAGCTCAGGTATAGTTAACAGAGGGCTTAAATCACACTTTAACGGTCAAGATTTCATTTGGAAATGTGCTTTTAATATGAATATGAACTTGTCTGTAATATTAAGAGTTTGAAACTGACTTCTAAGATTCAGTCATAAATAATTTTTCCCTCCATCTATTTCTCTTTACATCCTTCTTGCTCTCTCTATTTCTCTCTCTCTCTCTCAGTCACCGGGTGCTGAGGCATAAGGCCTTTATATGTGCAAGTCGCTCTCTGAGCGTGCGGGCCACAGCATGTCATAGTAACATGCTGCCAGAGAGGGGCGGGGCCGACGTGGCGGCAGGCGGGGCTGATGTGGAGAGAGGCGGGGCCAACATTGAGAGAGGCAGCATGCTGGTCTTCGTAGACGTGGAGAATATCAACACTGTACGTTCAGTCCCACAATCCAGCTTTCTTACTCACTTAGTCCTTACTCTACTAGTATTAAGTCTAGGATTACCATCATTACTTTCCCGTGTACCAAAACCCCCTCTCTCTCTCTCTCTCTCTCTCTCTCTCTCTCTCTCTCTCTCTCTCTCTCTCTCTCTCTCTCTCTCTCTCTCTCTATCCCTCTTTCTCTATCCCTCTTTCTCTATCCCTCTTTCTCTATCTCACTGGTTTTCTTTGCTCCCCCCCCCAGAGTGAGGCCGGGGTACGAGAGTTCCATATTGTGCAGGTGTCTAGTAGCAGCAGACAGTGGAGGCTACACGCATGCATCAACCCAGCAGGCGACAGAGGTATGAGCCCTCCGGCTTCCCGTAGCTGTGGGTGCGCCTCCCTCCTCTCTCAAACCACAGCTTATTTTCACATGGCCAACAGTATATGTCAGAAAAAAAGGTTCTGCTGTTCTGTGCAGTATGATAAATGGTGCAAACAGATTTTTTTGAATCTGGATATGTGGACAGTATATACTGGGAAGAAAGATCACAATTCAGGTCTTGATCTGGATTTTTGGGAAGATCATCCACTCCTAGTTAATAGTGAAGGCGGGTGACGGCAAACGCCATGCATTTTATTTGCATCACTCGCAGTAATAAATCAGTGCAGGAAGGGATCAAACCATGGAAACACTCCATGACTGTAAAATAAACCAGTTCAGAAAGGGATCAAACCATGGAAACACTCCATGACTGTAAATAAACCAGTTCAGAAAGGGATCAAACCATGGAAACACTCCATGACTGTAAATAAACCAGTTCAGAAAGGGATCAAACCATGGAAACACTCCATGACTGTAAATAAACCAGTTCAGAAAGGGATCAAACCATGGAAACACTCCATGACTGTAAATAAACCAGTTCAGAAAGGGATCAAACCATGGAAACACTCCATGACTGTAAATAAACCAGTTCAGAAAGGGATCAAACCATGGAAACACTCCATGACTGTAAATAAACCAGTTCAGAAAGGGATCAAACCATGGGAACACTCCATGACTGTAAATAAACCAGTTCAGAAAGGGATCAAACCATGGGAACACTCCATGACTGTAAATAAACCAGTTCAGAAAGGGATCAAACCATGGAAACACTCCATGACTGTAAATAAACCAGTTCAGAAATGGATCAAACCATGGGAACACCCCATGACTGTAAATAAACCAGTTCTGGAAGGGATCAAGTGCAACCGTGTTCATACAGTTTATTAATTGAGCTTCAAGAATTCCAAGATCATTCTGGTTCAGTTTGGCTTACATGAAATGTTTGCTGCACAACAACTTTAGCGTGTAGATGATATATTGATGCACTGCAGTTTACCCATGGATCGAAGTCTAGGTAAAGGTAACTCAACCTTAATGGCAATATTCTGAAACAGTAATGAATTAGCACTAGCATTAGAGAGTACTGGATAGGGTACTGAGATTGGGTGAATATTCAGTAGTGAGACGATGTTAATATATAATCAGTGAAGTTCTGTATCCAAGATAGGTCGACACAAATCAACATTCAAGTCACATTTGAAATGTGGAGGGATGAGATCGTGTGTGCGTGTGTGCGTGCGTGCGAGCGATGAGAATCTCTATATAGGACACTTCCTTTCTCAGGCTGCTCTTCAGGCTCACGCTCTCCTCTTTCTCGTGTGATCTTTGCAGACTCCAGGTTGGCCAGCAGAGAGAGAGGCAAGCTGTGTTTCCGAGCTGCTAAATGCACAGCGCAGGAAGGTGAGACACGGACTCTAGCACGAGCACAGGCGTGTGCACACACTCGGACACACCCCACGTTAACACACATGCTCACAGAGCCCTCACGTAAGTTCCACAAATTGAGCTGTCGGCTGGTTCATCGGTCCAGATCACATCTTGGTCAAACACTCCTCACACTTCCCTTTTTCTGACATGCAAATAAAATGCTGCTACTTTTGTCTCGTCGCTGGCGTAGTCGTTTCATTTCCTTAGCGTGTGTTAGAACTGCTCTTCTGTGGTTCAGTGCCTCTTTCCAGTTAAAACCCTGCCAGCTGTCACGGTTGTCCGCCGGTCTGCAATAGGCGTACCCTTTCGCATGCTAGACCCACCCAGCCTATCACAGTCGCCGCCCTGGCTAGAGCCAGCCTATCACAGTCGCCGCCCTGGCTAGAGCCAGCCTATCACAGTCACTTCCATGACACCATGCAGCTCTGTCTCTGCCTGTGGCCTATTAACCCTCTACAGCCATTGCACACAGGGCGTGGTTACTGTGTACAGATGGGCGTCTAGCGTTCTCGCCCCACGTCACCCACCATCACCCCACGGGCTTTGGAGAAAACACTGTATTTACTGTGTTCCTGTATGTTGGTTTTTAGCATCAAATTCTAAATCATCTTTTGTTTTTTTGTCAGACGTAGAGAAGTACACCTTTGCTGACCTAAACCTGGGCAGTGAACAGGTACATCATCGTCTTCTGTGCCTTGCATGACACTTCTTTTTTTTTTATTTTTTTAATAAGTCGAGGAACACTGATGGTTGACCTTTTTTTCTTCTTGTAGATTGTCAGTTCTACGACTCCTTGTGCAGACTTCTTTTTCCGGAGAGGTCCACCCTCGGAGGCCCAGAAAGGGGGCGTGTCTGCAGGCAGGGCTAGCCAATCGAGGCAGAGCCTCACGCCGGCAGGCAGGACTGATGACGGCGTCGCAACCGTTGTTCAGAAATGCAGTGAAGTGGAGCTTGACATCATTGTCCTTTGGAAGGTACTCCAGCAACCCTGATGTCCACGTCACTTTGTGAACTTTCACATAAAACATCCAACAAGTGCGCCAGATTTCCAGTGTTCGGTTAAATAAGTGAATAAGTTCAGCTGAATAATTTATACTGAACAATGACGTTTTTAATGACATTGCAGGTGTGAACCACAGTGGATGTTTTACTCCTTAGCACCAGGGCTAACGTGAACTGCTCTAGTGTAACACGCACGTTATTTTTACACAGCGAGTCTCACCATAGCAGCCAAAGTTTCCCAGATATTGTTCAGCTTCAAACATTCAAGCTAAACACAACTAAAGAAAACAGAACAAAACCACTGTTAACAATCATTAGATCTTATCAGTGTCTGTCTCTCTCTTTCACACACTCTCTCTCTCACGCTCTCTCTCTCACGCTCTCTCTCTCTCTCTCTCTCTCTCTCTCTCTCACACACACACACACTTTCTCTCATATCTCCCTCTTTATCTCTCACTCTTTCTCTCGGTTCGACTGCCCACATTCTCCTTAAAGAACCGCAAACCCCAATTTTTCTACAATGCAATAAAACCACAACGGTGGTGATACCCTCCCTGCAGCAAACACCTCAGCTTTGTGAAGTCTTTTAAAGTGCTGTTTGCAGGCAAATAGAATTTGGGTAAGGTGTTATACATGAAATTCATTTTCAACACTCTCTTTTTAAATGCACCCTCAGCAAAAGGTTTTATCTCAGAACTTTAGTTCCCCACTCTACAAGGTGTCTGCATGTGTGAGAAGGTCTTCAGGACCGATGCAGAAGCATCACAGGTGCTGCTTCATGAAGCTGCTTAACTGAACACCAAGAGCATGCACAGCGTTCATCAAAATATACGATAGTTACTTCAAAGAATCTAATTGTTTCTTAGAGCAAAATAATGTTTTTTATGTATCTTTCCTGTTTTTTTATATTCATAATCATGGTGAAAAATGAACTAATGTAAAACCATGTTCGGAGTTCAACATTCAGCCAAATGTTTGTATCATTTCAAAAGTATTTCGTGCATCTGTACCAACAAGATATTTTCCATAGATCCCAGCCACATCTAGTGGCATCTTAGATGTGTGTGTGTGTGTGTGTGTGTGTGTGTGTGTGTGTGTGTGTGTGTGTGTGTGTGTGTGTGTGTGCGTGCGTGCGTGTGTGCGTGCTTCCAGGCCTATGTGGTGGAGGACAACAAGCAGCTCATCTTGGAGGGTCAGCTGCACGTGGCGCTCCAGACCGTCGGCAAAGAGGCCTGCTCCCTTCCCCAGAGAGAGGTACAGACACACACACACCACACAAACACACCACACACAGACACACTTACACTCACCCACACACACACACATCCAATCTCCTCCTCAAGGAGGCCTGCTCCCTTCCCCAGAGAGAGGTACACACACACACACCACACACACACACACACGTTCAGTCTCTCCACTCTGCTGCTTTTACAGTATATTCAAGGCTAATTCTGTTGGAGTCGAGGCTGCAGCCTTTGGAGAGGGTGTGTGTGTGTGGGGGAGGGGGGGTCTCTCTCTCTCTCTCTCTCTCTCTCTCTCTCTCTCTCTCTCTCTCTCTCTCTCTCTCTCTCTCTCTCTCTCTCTCTCTCTCTCTCTCTCTCTCTCTCGGCCTGTCTACACTATATACTCAAATGCTGTGCCATTGGAAAAAAAATTAATTCTGGTCTGAAAGTTTTCTGAAGGTTTTCAACTAACCATGCTTTGTTTCTCCTGTATAAAGCTCATTACCTCTCTTGTGTAATATGGCAAACTCCTGCAGTAATGCATGAAGAATTGCTGATGATAATTGATCCTTTTGTGCCTGTTATGTTCCTGGTAGTGTTAATTAAAGTACATGTAGCACATCTGCAGTGGTTCCTCTTATTCTGCAGTTTAGACTCTGGTCTGTCAGATCACTGTCTGTCTGTTCCTGTTTATTCATCAACATTTACTCCTCCACTCGGTCAGTAACTTATCCAGCTTCAACTCTGGGTTAGTCTACATTTGATATGCCACCATTCCTCTTTACGCACTGTTGCATAGCAACAGTCACTATGACACTCAATCCTGACAGTAGAAGTTCCACTTTCACGTCACATGTGTTGTTGTCCTTTGTGTGTTCCATGAGCCACGAGACACTACTCCCCCCCCCCCCCACACACACACACACGCACTGTAAACTGCCTGTCTTCAATCGTATAGCTACTCTAAACTGCCCCCACTTCTAAACCTGTGTGTGTGTGTGTGTGTGTGTGTGTGTGTGTGTGTGTGTGTGTGTGTGTGTGTGTGTGTGTGTGTGTGTGTGTGTGTGTGTGTGTGTGTGTTTGTCTCAGGAGGCTCAGGAGATGGTGCTCCTGAAGTTCAAGCCTGATCTTCCTCCTCCTGTGAGCAGACCCTCATTGGAACAGCTCTCCCACCTCATCAAGACCTGTCTTCATTACCCCGAGTCATATGACCACCCCTTCCCCCAGAAGAGGTAAAACACACACAGGTTGCATAAGCAAAAAAAAATGTATACCAAGACCCAATTCCACAGTTGGCACCATTGCCTTCACAACCTTTCCTGACCTCTGGTGACCTCTGACCCTGATGCATCATCAGTGATGTTTCCTGGGGTCCTCAGGTGGTCCAGGTCTTTCAGCAGTCACACTCCGTCTCCCAGGCAACCCAGACGGGGTTGGATCGATCCCCAGCTTGTGTTCAGGAAGCACTACCCCGTCGATGGTGGTCCTCTCCTGATTCATGACATCATGGATTTTTAGCAAAAATAGCTAAAATCATCACACTGACCAAACCAGTAACCACCCAAAGCCCCCAAAACCTTGGTCAGTACACTACTCCAAAATGGTTCATATCAAACTCATCCAACAGAACCCAAAATGTAGCTCAAAAAATTCAATTCAAATTCCTAGTTAAAATGGAGTTAAGTATTTGAGTTGTCGATAGAGGGGCGGGTGTGTGAAGTGGGGTCTTCTGTCCATCTGAACTCTTCCATGTCTTTCCTGGTCTGCTATGGTTTTTAGACTTGTTTTCATGCATTATGTATACTTGGGTTTGTTTACCAACACTGGCTCATGTTAACATGGCACAAGCTCAGTTTCTGTAGTTTTTTCATTACCTTGGTGGAATATGTTGGTTCACGCCCTCTCTGTCCATCTGTCCCTGTCTCCATGTCTCTCAGTTTGTGTATGGTTCCGGTTTCCCTGACGCTGTCCAACTGTTCCCTGGCCCAGGTGGATGTCATCATTGACCTACGACACAAATCCACCAGGTACGTAACCGTCCTGTCCAGTATCAAGTCGTCAGCCGTCTCATGTCGTTATGCAGTCCCACAGTATATATCTAAGCTGATATGTGTGTAATAAGCTGAGCTGGTGTGTTAGAAAGGGCCCGGTTAAGTGTGCGTGACCACTCCTTCTCCGCTCTCCAGCCCAGAGTCTCTGGAGGTGCACGGCTCCTTCACGTGGCTGGGTCAGACCCAGTACAAGCTGCTGCTACGCCCGCAGGAGGTGCAGCGTCTGGCCCTGAAGGCCTGCTTCTTCCAGGCCGGCGTCTACAACCTGGGCACGCCCCGCGTCTTCGCCAAGCTGACGCAGTCGGGCACCATGTGCGAGACCAGCCAGCAGAGCGCCGTGCCCGCCCTCATCATCATCAACAGCGTCTGATCCGTCGGAGTCGGGCCGCCTCTGGTGCCGTTTCCCCCGACGCTCTCCACCCGTGGCACCATCCTCTCTCGTTCGGGCTCCACTCGTTTTCTACTTCTTATTGAGAGAGAAAATAATCCTCGTTTGGGGTGGGGGGGGGGGGGCGGGCCATGTAAACGAAGTTTAGTAAATTTCAGTTTAGCGCTGCATCTCGTGTGCTTGTGGACTCTTGAGACGGTCGAAACATTAGTTGTTTTTGTCTTAACTACAAAGAAAAATGGACTTGAAAGAGGGGAGGCACTTTTGGTCTCTCCGGGATTATTTATCTCATATCATCTGTGTATCATTTCAGTTCAGCGGTTTTCCTATGCTTAATGAAATCCAAACCATTTTTTAAGTACTGATGGAATATTTACCCAAATCGATGCTCAAAAGTCTAAACCTATGTATGAGACTGATAGACTGGTGTGTGTGTGTATGTGTGTGTTTTAGGGTGTTCTGTCTACTCATATTTCAGCCGCATAACAAAGACCATCATTCCACATGGCATCTTGAAACTGGATAATTAGAGGCGCTGAACTCCTGCAGAAATTGTTGTACCCGTTAAAAGGGCCGTGTGATATTTGTTCTCTGGCGAGTCGGCTACTCAAGCTGATGTCATGTTGTGTGTGGGAGGGGCCAGTGGGAGTGGCCAAAGAGGGAGCAGCAGGCTCTGTGGCCCAATCAAGTGCTGCGGCAGAATCGGAGCTACTCTGCCTGTTTGTAGGTATGGGGGAGGGGGGTGGGATGGTGGGGGTTCCTTTTCACAAGAGCAAATTAATTTTCTACAAACCAGTCATCTCCCTTCATCTTTCACTGTTTGCCCTCATCTGATCGAACTGTTATTTAAATGTATCTACATGACTGCTTTTCAGATAAAAAGTGTATTATATTTATAACAAATTACTGTACATAGAATAAAATGTAACCAAATACCACAGACAATGAGTACTTTTATTCTGCAGGCCTTGGGCATTCTGTGTGATTACGTACCTGTTCAGTTCGACCAGTTTAGCTGGCTTACTTCAGAAGAGATTTGTCTCAGTTTTTTCTGGGGTTTTAAATTATTCAGATATTTGTATTTCTATTTTTTATGTTTACTTGGTTCCTGGAAGGCTAAGCAATCCTGGGGTACTTAATAGTCTTGGGTTTTAAAACCTGCTTATAATGAAAGATTGGAGAACTGAGGTGGACTTTGCCTGTGGCCTGAAGGAGAGTTCCAGTCTTCTATGGTTGTAGGCCTAGTCTACACCAGACTGGGAGTGATGTGAATATTAGTGTATTCAAAATAGGTTCCAGTAATTTGCATTTGGGATGGTAAAGAAAATGTTCTTTTTAACTATTCAATTTGAGTGTTTTGATATTGCTTGCGGTCACTTTGAAGTTGTCTTTTTCTCCACAATATGACAAAGGTCATTGATGGATCAAGCACTAAAGAGGTTAAATGCCTCAAATTGACAAAGCAATTGTGTTTGTTTTTGATTCACATTCTGGATACTCAAAGTATAATCAAGATAATATTACTGGGAAAGAATGTTCTGGTTCTCCATTCTGGGATTCGTTTTTGGTCCATGTCAGCAGTGCACCTATTAACAAACCGGGACATGATACCAGTTATGCATACGGAGGCACGGTGACCAGCCACCGCTTCAGACATCATCTCTTAAATACCGTAAGCTAGAGGAACCCACTGCATGTTGATCCTCCTCTCTCTGCATGTTTTGGCGTGTGTGCCTGTGTGTAATACACTCCTGCCACTACACTGATGGTGCAAGGTGCTAGTAACTTCAGTTCCCTCAGAGCACGCGTGTTATTACGACTACAGTTCCATGCCATCTTCGTATGATTTTCCTATTCGGAAAAGCATAAAAGCGTTTTTGACATGCGTAAAATGTAACATAAAAGTATTTCCCTATAAAGGAAATGTAAATAAATAAGTCATGTTTGACATTGATATATTAATTTTCTTTACTGGTTCATATTACAGTAGATACCAAAATATTTTAATATTGAAAAGGATGTTACATTACAAGTGTTTTTTGTTCAAATAATACTTCTTGTTTAATTAGTAATGTATATATTTGGTCATATTTTTAATAAATTACAAATGGTTTCTTTCATCTAACAAGGTGCATATAGCATAAACTTTATCCATCTTTTAAATAAGGCAGCCAAAAGTGAAACTGCAGTTCTGAAATCTGTCACCAAAGTTTTCTCGTAAATCCTGAAAATGTCAGATATAACGATTAGATATTATTATTGGGTGTGAGTCTGGGACAGAGTTCAGGAGCGTTCACTGACAAATAAATGTCCTTAGGCTATGTGCGTGTATGACGCCCGGTTGATGCCCCGTTGGTTTCCTCAATGTGTATGGGGATCAGTGCAAACATACAAATTCAACAACAGGAAAGAAAGCAGAGTAAAGAAATGGTTGTATGGGCTGCAGCACAGGGCTCAAAGTGTTTTGCAACCACACACACACACACACACACAGTCAACAGATCATTCTAATAAACTGCATAAGGGAGATAAAGGTAACTGGTTTTTTCACAGAACACATATAATATATATGGGTATGGATATACCCATTCAAATGTTTGACTTATTTATTTGTTTGAAATTTGACTATGTTATTTCCATTGATATAGTTGTGCAACACACCCACTTCAAACAAACTCACAGTAGCCTGGACTGTGTTTATTGTAGACTGCAGCACAGTAAGACTTTGTTAGGCCGAGCATATGAAGAAGTAGGACTGTCTCCTCATTTGTCTCTGACTCTGTTGCTGCTACCTCAAAGTGTGCTGTCCCATCAATGGTAAACACACAGGGAACATCCAGACCATCACAAAGTAAAAAGCTTATAGAGTAATTCACAGTTGATCGCAGTAACCATTCATTAAAAACTGCACTCGCCTGTCTTTTAGAACGAGGAACAGATATTTTTCGTCTAAGAGAGAAACTGCTTTTTCGAACTCTCACTTTCTTCGTCTCTCGTAGCTATGAAGGCTCGAGTCTTGTCTGTACTACAGACCTGCTTTTCACATACACTCTGGACATAAATAAGAGGGGATTGAACATGTTAACTTGACACTGAGATACTGATGAAACAAAACCTATCTGTGTGTGTGTGTGTGTGTGTGTGTGTTTCTGTCTGTCTGTCTCGTACTCACACACTCAGTCTGGCATGTTGTGTATATCATAATACACCAAACTATGTGGTTTAAGTGAATATTGTTACATATAAATTTAAATGTACGGTATGTATGTGTACACTAAGTGAGTGATATAAGAAATATTTTTAATAATAAGTCTTCTTTGGACAACATAGCTAATGATGTTTTACCTTACTGAGAATGCAGACATTGTTATTATTGTGTTCTTTGTGTGTCTTAATGCTTTTGTTATTTTCAGGAAGTGAAATGCATTTTTGTTTCTTTGTTTCAGAATAGGTGATTGGCTTCTGGCTGCTTCTGGCTGCCACAATGACTCTGATACTTGCACTGTTTTCCTGTCCTTCTTGCTGATGTTATGGCTTCCTTTTGAGGATCTGATCCATCAAAAGAGACAACAAAATATTCACTAACGTCCAGGGGTTTCAGCCTGGTTGAATTCTTTCCACAAGACAAAAGACATGGCATATACAGGAAACATGCTCTTCACTTATGACAATTTCATTTTAGTTAAATATCTCTTAAGGAATCAAGATATGGGTAAGTGTTTTATGGTGTGTTTAGCAGTACAGTTCTAAAGAGGTCATTGAGAATGCTGTGAATATTTCAGCCAATGACTGCATGCTTAAAAATCCCATATATGAATCACTGGCTACTAATACACTGATGATTTTCCTCCATACAAAGAAGGACTGAACAGATTGATTGGCTACCTTAAAGTGTTTTAGGTCTTTTATTTTGTTACAGTATGCTTGAACAAGGCCCGGATTGCCTCACTAGAGTTCCAAGGCCAGAAGTATGCAAAATGTTTGAATAAATGGTAAACATTATTTAAAATAAATACAAATTAATTATGCTCAAATGATTTCCAATCATTTCAAGTAAAAGAAAATGTATCAAACAGAAATCTAATCCAATATAAGAAAATCTTCCAGTGAGTACACAAACCTACACCACATCACTTCTGCTTGTGTAAACTTTAAGTGAAGTTTTGTTTCAAAATTGTCAAACGTTAACTTTTGTAAGAGCTATTCATGCCATAAACCTTTAATGTTGGGATATAATATCGTAATTACGTAGTTTTTGAAACATAGTTAAACACTTAACCAATAATATAGAACATATTTTATTTTCAGAACTGGGTTTTGCTTATTGACATCAATAAAATGTAATTTAGCCCTGGACATAACAAAAGCCAACCTCATTTTTTCCTCAAAAAATATAATCCACCTTTACTTGTAAAGTGTGAAAAATTTGAGAGAATCTCCTGTATTCATGAATAATTTCCACTCTGTCACAGACATTTCAGATAAAGATTGTGTTCTTGGCAGCCTTCTTAGGACTCTAGTAGCAGAAAGGAGGTGTTTGATTTCCAGCAACCATATGTTTGTTTAGGCTTTATGTTAGAATAGGATAAAACAATATCAATAAAAGCTTGAGCTGTTAGTGGTGAAAGTGATCTGCTAGTGGAGAAGAAATCAAGTATTAGACAATCTGAAACAAGCCATAAGTCAATACAGGACGTCTGATATGAAATGTCATGATGTAAGTATCCACGTGTATCAGCCAGATTAAAAGGGAACAAAAGTGATTTACAACCAATTTCATAGTAAAAGACACTGCAGTGGGCTTCATATCAGATATAAATGAAAGGTTCCACATTTTCTGATAATACTGTAAGAGTACTGCAGAAAACATAAGATACAATATTGTTTGCGTGTCCTTGTTGACTTTCCTTAACAAGGACCAGGATGAATGTTGACGAGAGGTAATGCAGGCTACATATAGACATAACCAGTGAATAAATTATCCAGTACTTTGGGACAGAAATCCTACAAATTAAACAGTGGCTAATATTATACCTAAACAATTAAACACGTCTAAACCCTCCAGGATGATTCAGCATCCACACCCCTTTTAAAGGATCCTCCACTGATTTCATACACAGGAGACAAAACAAAACACAACTATAGAACCACATTTATTAATAATATTATTTGAATTAATTTTACATTAGAATTAATATTATGATTTAAACATCTATTTTTTTAAACCACAGATTGGTTCCTTATCTTACATTCCTCCTCTTAAAACAAACTTTGTGTACTTTACTAGAACTTTTAGATCTCTGTTATATCTATGTTACTTACCTCTTCTAAATCTTCTTCAGATATATATATATATATATATATATATATATATATATATATATATACGACATGTCTCTACTATATATATATATATATATATATATATATATATATATATATATATATATATATATATATATATATATATATATATATATATATATATACGACATGTCTCTACTATATATATATATATATGAAGGCCAGCTAAACATGCTGTCATAAACTTGAGGCATGGCATATTATCCTTCTCGTTACCTGCTAGGGAGGACCTAGGGTGTGTCGAGAAAACCACCCCCATTACCTCTACCAGCCTGAAGTGTTGACACTTGACAGGAAGGGCTCATCCATTCAGGCTATTTACAACACATTCTGACCTTTCTAACAGCGTGCTACATCAGAAATGTGTTGGATTCATCTGTTCAGAAGAAGTTTTTCCACTGCTCAGTGATATAAAATTCTTTTTACCACTGGAGTCTTGCCTTCCTGTTTCCCTTAGATAGCAAAGGCGCTCAAATTTGTCGTCTGCTGATATCGTGCCCATCTGTGCTAAGGAATGTTGAGTTGTACGTTCGGACATGTTAGCTGGAGCAGTGTTGTGTTTGGCTGCGGTTTACTTGACTGTGCATGTCAGAATGATCCTTGACATCCTCCACTGACCCAAGTGTAAACAATCCCCTTCTGCAGAATGTTTTTCCTTAATCACACCTTTCTGCACACCTCTTGTTGGTCTACAGAACATTTGCTCAAATAATAAAAAAAAAACATTTGTGCACACACACACACTATATATACATATATATATATATATATATATATATATATATATATATATATATATGAGAGAGAGAGATAGAGAGAGAGAGAGAGAAGGATGAGAGAGATATATATGAGAGAAAGAGACAGTCTATGATGTAGATATTACGGAAATACAGATACAGGTATACATATTTTTATGCTGCATTTAAAACTTTTATTTTGGAAGACGGTTTATTCATCAGTATTTTTGACGACCATCTTGGAAATGTCGTTCGCCTTCACGTTACCCGCGGCGAACACTTACCGGAAACCAGGCACCAGCCACCCAGCGGAGACTGCATCGCCAGCAGAAATGGGATCGGAGAGGCTTCGTAGTTTTTTATTTTAACTACATTTTCCACGCTAGTTATTATTATCATCATTATATTTTTTGTCCTCTGTAGTGCCTTTTTTGACCCCCCCTATGAAGTTATCGGAACAGGATTTTGCCTACTGGCGCGTGTATCCAGAGCCACTGGGCGCACTGGTTTGAGTGGGAGGAGGCGGACCCGACCCACATCGCTCGTCACGGCTCGACTCGCCAGAGTCCACATAAAAACCCGTCGTGCGGTTCAGGCCGCACCTTTGAACGAGTCGCAGTCTTTCGCCTTTCCTCTCCCCCCCCCAGCCATGTCCGCCCTAAACAGGCACCGTGTCCGACACTCGCGGCTCGGCGCGGCCTGATAGCGGAGTCCCGGGCCTGGTGGCGGTCTGGCGTCCCTCCCGCTGGCCTGGCACACACGCTTCGACTACTGAACAACAGTTATTTCTTCAAAGAAGAGAGCTTTAAGTTAGCTTGTTATTAATTTGTATTTTTATGGACCTGGTGGTCAGCTAGTACCTGCTGCTCAGCGCAAAGAGGAGGGGAAAAAAATCAAAACAAAGATGCTAAACTCGAGGCGGCTGCTGCGGTTGTCGAACCGCTCGTTTTTGGCCTTCATCTTCTTCTTCTCCATGTCCACGACATGTCTCTACTTCATATACGTTGCCCCTGGAATAGGTGAGTATCGACTTATCTTCTCCATGTTTATGAATTAGCAAAAAAAGAAGAGAAAGAGAGAAATACGATGTTTGCTAACGGTGCCTAGCCGGACTGCTACGTTGCCATGGAGTTCTGGTTAGCATGCTAGCGGACACGGACTCTTCCTGGTCCGCGTTCATTCATTCTGGCGGAGGTGGTGTGTGCCGAAGAAAAGATGCCCACATCGTTTTAATTTGAGCTAACCGATAAACTGGTGTTTATTAAGGTAGTTAACCGGTCCCGTTCTTCCGTGGGGTGTCGGGCTGTCCTGGCGAGCTACGTGCTTGTTCTGCATTACACACCGCAGGCTGGGGCGCTCAGTGTGGCCAGCGCCCTTTGGGTCTGTGTGCTGCTGGGTTATTAAAGTGGATTATTATCTCCTGTACCTGAAATATATCAGCTGGCGGAGGTTTAGCACATCTGAACACTCACATACGTATTTTAACGTCCGTGTTTGCTATAATGATAATTTTACTGCATGGATAGTGACAGTATAATCTAGTCCAGGGTGCAGGTTGTTCTGCCTGGTTCTGTGGAGATAACGTGGTGAAATGAACCCAGATGAAAATGAAGCTGGTCAAGCTACCGGGCTTCATAGTGGATACGTTATTTTCATAGGCCACTGTTTAGTGGTTTTCTACCTTACATTTGGTGTGATTGAGTTTAAAAGGGGTATTGAAACTGCGACCTCAGTGAAGTATGTATGAACTAACGTCCTGGTTGCTCGTGAGCCAGAGAGAATTAACTGTTTTACTGGCAAAGGAAATTGTCGAAACATCCGCGTACGAGTTTGGTTGTGTAAACGTGCTACATAATCCCAACTTATTTTCGGTCTGGGGAAAAAAAACAAACGTTTCTACCATTATGAATGTATTGTGGTCAGGTGTGATGTGAGCATTACAATTCCTAATGTCATGCGGCGTAAATGGGTTATTTATAGGAACACTCCTGAACACCAGAGTCGGCCCAGCCCGGCGTGTTATGGCACAGATCATAACAGATAAGCCTTCTTGAACCCTTCATTATTAAGCAATCGTGCCAACCACTATAATTTGTTTAGCATTCCTCAGTCACTGAAGAATTTTGCATAATGCCATGGTCAGTCTCTTTAAGGATAAGGGTTAAGACAAAAGAGTTAGTGCACTGAGTAATGCTGCACTTTTTAAGGTTTTGTCCGATGTTCTTGTGAACAGATGCATCTTTATATTTCTTTAGCTCGTAGAATAGTTTTAGCGGTCTAATGGGTCTAATTTGGTCTTGCTTTGTACAATTTACTGCAGAGGTAACCTGACAAATTAGGAGGTTTCAAGCTCAAATTGTAGGTTTTTTATACATTTATATTTTGTCATTTGCCTCGTGTAGGACCTGTGTTTTTGTCTGGAGTTTCTCATAAGCTGGATGTGTGCAGTCCAGTGTTCACTACTGGACTGAACCTGAAATGGTCATTCGTACTGACAGCATGCTGCTAACTTAAACCACTTAAAAACTGCTAGTGTTAAGTTCACTCAACACAGAACGAACGTTTTCTGGCATTAGTGCATGTGACTTGAATACGTGCCACTACTTTGGGTTTGAGCTGGTCGTGTGGTTGCTGTGGTGATAATCTTTATGGCTTGTGCTGTTTCCATGTAACCCTTGTGACTTTTTGATGGTTCATTTTCTCAGACTACAAAGTAATCAAATCTAATCACAGGATGTTAGTCAGACTTTTTGATTTCTATTCATGGAAAATCAGGATGTAGGCAAATTGTTCCAATGTGGACTACATACTTGAAAGCATGAGAGTGTGTTCTTTTAAATTTTTTGCTCCCTGAACTTTGTAGTTTGTGCTAATGATGAGTTAAGGTGAGTTGAAAAAACTAAATGTCTCGGAGGACTGATTAATTGACATACAGGATAATGTGGATGTGGAATCCTTTAAATCAAAGTACTAACTGGGACTGGCAGGCTGTTATGAATGGAAATTGGGAGGTGCATTTAGAAAAATCACATCTAGCCTACCAGTTTTCAGAGACATTCAATTTCTGTAACATTTCAGTAATTTTATGCAAAACATACACTATTGTTTTGAAGCAAAACTAAACACACGTATAGAAAATAAATTTTCTTTGTCTTAAATGTTAATACTGTTCAATAATACTACTACACAGCTTTATGGGCATGTAAGCCTTTCTGACACATTTCAGGAATGTGAAACCAGGAATCGTTGCCAAATGTTTCATCTCATCACCAAACCGCAGTGTTTGCCCTTCAGATATATTCCAGTACACTTCCAAAAGACAATGTAAACAGGCGAGTTCAGATTTTCCTAAATGTGTGAATACTAATGATTTTTTTGCATTTTTTTTATTGGCATAAGGAAATAAACATCCCCAACCTTGCCTGCAGTCTATGCATGTAGGATGCAACCTCCCTGGGTTGGGGAATGGGTGGGGGGGACTGAGGACAACAATCAATTATTACTCATCATGATGCTCGCTTTAGCAATACTGCATCAGATTTTTAGTAGGAGCCTCTGACAAAAAACTGGGCCTCTATAAAATGTTAATGTATTTTAGATAACATTTAGAATATAGATAATAATAATGTGTTCTACACTGTCAGTGCTGGGCGATAAAACAATATCGATATGCTTTGTGACAAATTTTCTTCGCTGACGATGATAAGCTTGGGCAGTAGAATTCAATAAACTTTTATTTCCATTTCCCGCCTTAAGTAGCACCGCCAAACGAAGCAATCTGAGGCTGTACGCGTTGCAAATACGCAAAGCAAATTCATCAAAATGAGGACACATGCACTATATTTCTGAAACGCGCTACAAATTCAGAAACCATGCAAATCCAGCCACAACACAACAGAAGTTTTTCTGGATGAATGCTTTTGCGCAGGCACTCTGTAGGTTTTCTGCCTTAAACAACTATTGTTATACAGTTTCTCATTACGTTGAATGGGACTTAAGTAATAAAGCTCTTTAGATGTAGCAGCTGTTTTAATTAAACTAGCTAGCTATTTAGATTGTTGTGTTAAATGGGATTCTGTCTAAATTCCTAGCTAGTTTGTTACATTTAAAGAGCATTTAGCTTTTAATGTGAAATAAAGTGATGAGCGATTTTTATCATGGTTAAGAAAAATTATGCAATGTCTCAACGATTCCACAAAATAGACTAAACATAACCTGGTAAGACGAAGTGAATAACACTAAGTTTTTAACTAGAAACAAGAGTTGTTATACAGTACCTCATTACGTAGAACGTGACTGAATTAGTAAAGGTCTTTAAATGTAGATTGCTAGGTAATTAGCCTCAAAAAGTGTATGCCTTAATTTTCGTCTAAATAGCCCTACATAGCTAGCTACATTTAAAGACATTTACCCTTAGTTTTAATCAAAACATCTAGTTATCTATCTAGCTACATTTAAAGCTTTTAGAGCTTTAGAAATGCAGTCCAGTTGTGCTGAATTCTGACCCCTCAGCAGAATCCAACTCCCCTCGTTTGCGTGCACATAAAGACACTGCAGATGATATTCAGGTTAAAATTACACCCTCCATTAAAAAGGTTAATATAAAAAGGGTTATATTATTAAAATGATCCTTGTTGAATGTAGACATGTGCTTTGTGGAATAGCCTACACATCCAGATAAGTGACCAAAATAAGACGTTAACCAGACATTTCAGTCCTATGAGTTAGTGATTTTAACGTAGTTCATTGTTTTGCTATGATAAACTGACCGCATATAAGAGGATTTATGATTCACTGCCTGTGACATTCAATCAGACATGAACATTTTATTTCATTCCCTTATCTTATCCCTTGTGTTTCTGCCCCTCAGTTACAACTTTTCTTTCTCTCTCTTCTTATTAAACTTTGGAACTCTTTTCTGACACCCGTGTGTTGTGAATCTGTTAACACACTGCGGACTGAACAAATTTATAATGCTGTTTATGAACCCTGGTGGCTATGATCTATGTCTGAAGACAAGGCCTATATCAAAAGCTTTACATAACCCTTGTGAATAACAATCTGCAGGTTGTAGCCATGTTATATGTTACAGTTGTGTTCATGTGTATGTGCTTGTATGCTCAGTGGTGGATAGTACTCTGCCACTAGGGTCTGTCCTCTGTCCTTTCCTGCACCTCATTCAGTCTGTGGATCCCGTTAGAGAGTACACTATGTGCAATTGGCTGCCGCTTCTCGCCGGTGTGTGATTGGTTGTGTGAGACTTAAAGCGACCTTGGGTATCTTGAAAGGCATTATATAAATTGAGTATTCATTCATTCATTTTCACTTAAAAGTATAAAGGAAATGGTGATTTGATTTATATCGTGATATATATTGATATTGACTGAACTTTTTTTCTATATCGCCCAGCTCTGCTGTCTGTGTTATGCTTCTAATAAAGATACACAACAAAAGGATAATTGAGCATTTGTGGGAGACTTTAATGTCTCGGTGCCGGATAGCATAGGACACCCTAAGAGGTATGCCTTGATGGTTTAGAGATGTTTTGGCGCTATTAGGGGTGGCCTACACAATATTAGACATGCGGTTTTGAGTGCATATTACAAGGCATAGCTTTCCTGTGTTCGTTTCTGATATCCAAAAGTAGCCTAGTGTTTAATCATCTTGTTGTAGTTTCAACATGCATCTTCTTCAGTCTGCGGCTGGTTGTATGGCTGCTTTGCTCTTCCATGTCTGTCGTGCGAGTCTTGTCACAAGGAGATGCTCCTCCTCACCCTGTTCACTAATGCATCACTTGCTTATTCAGTTGGTGTGGGCAGAAAAGAGCAGGGGGCTTCCTGGAAATTCTGCCTGATGTGATCGACTGATTGTGAGGCTTGCTGAGCAGAACGGCTAGTTTTGACTGCAGGGTTAAATTCTGCCTTGTTTAGAATCGGTATAATTTACCGATAATGTCCCTGGCGCGCAAGAGGGTTTGCTTCAGCATCAGCCTGAACCTGCACGATACCATAATTATAACCACGGTAGGGCATCATAATTATAACCACTGTACCACAACAGAACTCTTCCAGTGACCTTGAAAATAGCACTGCTCCTGCAGTTGTGTGTGGCAGAGTGCCCAGCAGGGAGCCTTTTCATCATTTGCGAGTTACAGTAGCCATCGGTGCCAGTTGTCTTTTTTTTTTTTTTAAGCCCATCAGTTTTAGGCACCCTGCTAGATAAATGGGAAAAAAATCACTTTGCCTGTCTGCAGGAGACAAAAGAAAATGGAATAAGATGGGAATCTTGAAGGCTGAGGGGTCTTGACGGTTCCATGTAGGCCACCTGTTTGCCTGCAGAGAAAGAAAAATACAGCATGACACAATGAGATGTAGTAGAATTTGCCATGTAAGGTCTTCTACACACAGAGGGCGTTTTTGTTCTTTGAGTACACGGTGCAGTTACAGAGCAGCATACGTATAGAACTTGGTCAGCTTATCCTTGCTTTCTAGACGCTGGGCCTGCGTAACCTGTCTCTAGGGCTCGTGTCTGGAGGCCACCCAGCAATTCATTCAGATTCCCTACGTTTTACACACTCATCAGTCTTAAGGAAATGTTTGCTTACGATTCTTGTTCTCTCTCTCTCTCTCTGTCTCTCTGTCTCTCTGTCTCTCTCTCTCTGTCTCTCTCTCTCTGTCTCTCTGTCTCTCTCTCTCTGTCTCTCTCTCTCTCTCTGTTACAGCCAACACATATTTCTTCATGGTGCAGGCTCAAGGTATAATGTTGAGAGATAATGTGCGGACAATCGGGCAGATGATCAGGTCGTACACCAACAAGAACGCCACACTGAATGGCACAGGTGAGACGCGGCAGACACGCCTCCTTCAGCTCACCTGTACCGAGACGCGCTCGGGAATGGTGCCCAGGCAGGTTGGCTAAGGCTTTTGGCCGTTTGTGCGATTTATCTGTGTTGTGTTTCACAGATTATCCAGACGGGAACAACTCCAGCGAGTACTTCCCCCAGCCGACTACATACCTCCCTGAGAACTTCACCTACGCCCACAACCTGCCCTGCCCAGAGCGGCTACCTTTTATGAGTGAGTGTGTGTACACACACACACCTGCGAGAGATTGGATCTCACTCCAAACATGTACAGGCCGATATGTGGTACACTGTGACGTGGGCATTGCCTAATCATGAACTCTGACTGAATCGTTATCTAGCCCTGTTTATCTAGCAGCCATTGTAGGATGAGGCGTATTTGATAAAAATCACAGGAATCTTCCATAGGGGCTTTTAGCATGGGTGTATTCTTCATTCTCACATGCACGTGACATTCCTGCCTTCTGCCATTACATCATAACTAAGGCGAAGGTGTGTGTGCGAGTTGCTTGAGATTCATGCAAATACTGTTTTGAGATGCCTGTAGTACACTCACTAGGGGATTGGCCACACAACTAGGCACTCTTGCTGTACCAGCTGTACTTGGAAACAAAGTAAAACTAAAGGAATGCTATGATTATCATGGTACAAGACATAGACAAGAACGTGTGGGTGGGAAGTGAGTCACACAGCTGTTCACCTGTACTGCGCTGTTAGTGTCTTCAGAACACTCCTGTGAAGGCACTCAAATCTGTGAAGGCGTTTCAAATCACTCGAAATTCTCAACAATTTTGTTGGCCCCCGATTTACACATAGAAGCAATGACGTCCATATTCTGTTAGTGTTTTGTTTTTGTTTTTTTTTTGTTTACATTTGTGTGATTATTAGAGGAACACTGAGTCCTGGTTGCTGTTTCCCTGTGGAAACTGATGAGTCAGGTTTGCCGCTATGTCTGTGCAGAGGGTCCGATGGAGGTGAACATGACCGAGGTTCCTATGGAGGTGGTAGAACTCCATCTCGCCCAGCTGGGTGTTCAGTCAGGAGGTCACTGGAAGCCCAAAGACTGCCAACCGCGGTGGAAGGTAGGCGGGCGTGTGTGTGTGTATTTTGGCCTACTCGGAAATAACAATAATTGCCCGATCTTTTGTATAAAGTGTTGGAAGGTTACACAAAATGAATAATGTCACTGGAAAATGTCAATGCTGAATTAATGAATAGTGTTTTGTTCATATTCTAGTAAGGGATGAAACATATAGCCCTTTTCTGAATTCCCTTGTATAACCAGTTGTTCCAGTCCAAATGGAGCTAGATCTGCAGGTCAGATCAATACCTTGTGGTGAGATTAGCATGATAACTGCTCACGACTACTTTCACTAGTCCAGCTTCCTCTCCAAACAAAGCTTGTGTGTGTGTTTTTTATTTTTTTATTTTTTTATTGGTGATGCGTGATCTCCATTTACACTTTTTTAAATGGAGTTGTGTCCTGAACAATAAAGCGTTTAGAAGTCGTGTTTGCGGTTTAGTTTGTTGATTCTTAAGCTAAAAGATGACGCAGGGGGGTAGTATCTGTCATGTATCAAACATTTTTATATTGTTTGTGTTGTATCACTTTGTATACACACACACACACACACACACACACACACACACACACACACACACCCATTTCCCAACCTCTCCATATCTCAGAGTTTAACATGTCGCCTTAAATACTGCACTGAATGTCTCTGAGATATGTATGTGATGGAATGAGCTGTGATGTGAGATATGCCCTCTGTTGAGCCCCATTAAAACCACTGACCTGTGTGTTGGGACGTCATTGTGAGTGGGCGGGGTCTAAATGCTGTAGACTGGATGGCTAGAGATGAGGTCGCCCTCATTTACTTACTGATTGGGTTATTTTTTGAAACATTTACCTGTACTACTACAAACTTCTTTTCAATAATGTGAGGGAGGTGCAGCTCTGACTATCAGAAATAATAGTAGGAGGAAAGTTTGACTGGGTTGGAATAATTATAAAAAATAGACATATGTGCATAAATATGAAAGTAGAGAGGAATGTGTGAAGAGCTGTATATATAATGAAATCGTTTAATATAGCACAATAGTGCCTCATGTTAATTAAACAAACTTATATAATGGATCAAATAAAGAGTTTGGATACGTGACATTCCTAACTCCCTGTGTGTGTCTAGATAAATCAATCAGATGTATATGTATTTTTGGTCATATCTCTAGCTTCCCAAGGCAAGATCAACTATATATGTTGGATTTACTGTATGCGCATTTTAGTAAAGTATCCTACTTTAACCTCAGACTTGGGAAGTTATGTTGTTTTGATGTCTCCAGTTCCGATAAGTTTTGCATACTTATTGGAAACGCATAGCTAGCAAGATTGAATTTACCTTGTTCTTGTGGTTGTCACTCGCTATACAGTAAACAGGTATAATTAAATGTCATGCATTTAAATAGTTTTTGGTTTTTGTTTGGCCATAACTGGTAAAACAAGGGTGTTGTGGGGAGGTCTGAAGGTGCCTCTTACACATTTTGTCACGTGCTTAGGTGTTTAGATGACCTGGATATCTCCTTGTCTCTCTCCCTCCCTCCCCACCCTCTCCAGGTGGCCATTCTCATCCCGTTCAGGAAGCGTCATGAACATCTCCCCATCCTCTTCCAGCACCTAGTCCCGATGCTTCAGCACCAGCGCCTGCAGTTTGCTTTTTATGTCGTTGAGCAGGTACTCACACCCATACACTCGTGTTGACTGATGCTGCCCCCTGCTGGCCTCTTGGGTTGGGTGTTTTTTTCCTTTTTGGTTTGTGTGTTTATTAACACACCAGCACAAATCATTTTTAATTATATTTATAATTTTCCATTGTAATAATAATAATAATAATAATAATAATAATAATAATAATAATAATCATCATCTTTATTTGTGTAGTTCCTTTAATTCATACCTGCAACTTAAAGTGCTTTACAGTGTTCATAGATATAAAATACAGTTTCACTTTTTTTTTTTTTACTACTGCTTGTTTGTGCTAGTGAGTTGTTTAACTATTGGGCTGCTTTGTTGTGTGTGTGTGTGTGTTCGTTCTTGCTTGTCTTGTTCTCAGGTGGGCACTCAGCCCTTTAATCGTGCCATGCTGTTTAACGTGGGTTTCAAAGAGGCGATGAAGGACCTGGACTGGGACTGCGTGGTGTTCCACGACGTGGATCACATCCCAGAGAACGACCGCAATTACTACGGCTGCGGCCACATGCCACGCCACTTCGCCACCAAGCTCGACAAGTACATGTACATGTGAGTGAAGGAGAACCCCGCGGCACTGGGCCACCACAGCCAGACACCTAGCCCTCGCGTACCCCCCCCGCCCTCACGTCCCCCCCCTCCCCGCCCTCACGTCCCCCCCCCTCCCCGCCCTCACGTCCCCCCCCCTCCCCGCCCTCACGTCCCCCCCCCTCCCCGCCCTTACGTCCCCCCCTCCCCGCCCTCACGTCCCCCCCTCTCCGCCCTCACGTCCCCCCCTCTCCGCCCTCACGTCCCCCCCCCCAAGCCCTCACGTCCCCCCCCCCGCCCTCGCGTCCCCCCCCCCCGCCCTCACGTCCCCCCCCCTCCCCGCCCTCACGTCCCCCCCTCCCCGCCCTCACGTCCCCCCCCCTCCCCGCCCTCACGTCCCCCCCCTCCCCGCCCTCGCGTCCCCCCCCTCCCCGCCCTCACGTCCCCCCCTCTCCGCCCTCACGTCCCCCCCCCCAAGCCCTCACGTCCCCCCCCCAAGCCCTCACGTCCCCCCCCTCCCCCCCGCCCTCACGTCCCCCCCCCCCGCCCTCACGTCCCCCCCCCCCGCCCTCGCGTCCCCCCCCTCCCTGCCCTCACGTCCCCCCCTCCCTGCCCTCACGTCCCCCCCTCCCTGCCCTCACGTCCCCCCCTCCCTGCCCTCACGTCCCTGCCCTTACGACCACCCCCCCCCTGCCCTCACGCCCGTTGTAACACTGTGTGTGTGTTCAGTCTGCCCTACAGTGAGTTCTTTGGAGGAGTGAGTGGTCTTACTGTGGAGCAGTTCCACAAAATCAACGGCTTTCCCAATGCATTCTGGGGTTGGGGAGGGGAGGACGATGACCTGTGGAACAGGTACGTGCGTGTGTGTGTGTGCGCGTGTGTGACTGAGCTTCACGAGGTCAAACGGTGCACATGTTCCCAGTGTCCAGGGCTGTGTGGGCTGAGGCGTTTACCCTCTGTGCCTTTTTCCCAGGGTGCACTTTGCTGGCTTTAATGTGACCAGGCCTGAGGGGGAGATCGGCAAATACAAATCAATTCCACATCACCACAGAGGAGAAGTGCAGTTCCTGGGGAGGTCAGTTTGCTCTGCGTCTCCCCCCTCACTCCTTCTGCTCGGCTACGTGCGCACGTGCACACGTCTCTCCGTCCCTTGCAGAAAGGATGGAAACTTTTGTCAGATTTTTGTAGAGTAAGAGTAAGAAGCAGAAGTGACTAGGGTTGTGCCATCTCACGCTCTGTGGTAACAGAAGATGCGGATGACAAATGACACTCGATTGTTTTGGCTTACTTGCGTCACGCTGCTGACTGATGTCTCTCTCTCTCTCTCTCTCTCTCTCAGGTACAAGTTGTTAAGATATTCTAAAGAAAGACAGCATCTGGATGGACTGAATAATCTCCAGTATTTTCCAGAAGTCTCTTTAAGTAGTCTATATAAGAACATCACGGTTAACCTGAGCCCTGAACTTGCTCCAATAGCAGAGTACTGACGTCCCCTCCCCCACTTACATCACCTGACCCTCCGCACCTGAAAATAACCCCGCACCCATGGAGTGGGGGCGTGGCAGAATGACGTACCGCTGCCAAGCAACCGCAAAACCAAGAAACAAGAGGTTACGGCCTGATTACTGGAACAGTTGAATGTGGGAACTGTGTGTGTGTGTGTGGTCAAACCTGTGTGTCTGTGTGTGTCCCATTGCATGTTTCTATGTTCATGCTGGCTTTAGCTGTTCATATCACGCTACAAAATGAAAAGGAATAAATGTGGGAGGCAGAGGAAGAGCCTGGTGTCAACACCACCAAACCTAATGTTTACTGAGAAGCCTTAACTGATCTTCATAGGCTATGTCACTCTTGTGTCATTGTGTTCACTCATGCTGACAAGGTAGAATAGCTCAGTTTTACAATCTTAACAGCGACCTAGACGCCAATAGACGTTTTGTGGCACGTTTTTGTATATACTGTAGTATTTTAAAGCATATTATTATTTTTTGTCCTACAGAAAAAATCTCTGTGGATGTTTTGATGATTTTTGTGTAATGTAAATTTCTATAATTTTTTTCCTTCATATTTATTTTGGTCTTATATTGAGGTACATTGTGGCTCCACTATCCAGTGGCGTGTGTCATGTGAGCGACGTCGTCGATGACTCATTCCTCTGGCCGTGCGGAAGTGCGTGGCGATCTCGTGCATGACGGAGTCTGGGCAGGAAACCCCAGCCTCGTGAACGAGACGCTCACATGGTCTCGTAACGACCCTCGTCGTTCCAGTGCACACACCCTCTTACATTGGCAGCTACGTCTCTCTGTCTGTCGTGTTCTCTCTTCACTTTTTTTTTTCCTTTGTGGTCTTTCATTCTTTCGTGTCTTCAAGAGAATTGGACACCGTTCAACTTAAGGACTTGAAACAAAAGGAGAAGGCATGCAGTGGTCTGCTGGGTGTTAAAGCAGAGCTGATATCAGCTGCATGTCTCCTTATCATTCACTTTTGTTGCACAATTGCTTTTTTTTTGTTTCATTTTTGTACGTCGTTTTGCTATTTTTTGTTCTATTTTTGCTATTGTTTTTGTTGTGTTGTTGATTTGAAGTGCACTGTGGGGATGGAAAGACAGATTAGAGAGGGCAGGGGGAGTGGAGGGTTCTGGGCCATCACACTAAAACCTGCTCGTCAGGTGGGATCACAGCTGCTAAAAGCCAAAATGCCCTTCACGGGGTTCTGGCGTGCATGAGTGTGTGTGTGGGTGTGGGTGTGTGGATGGGTGGTTGTGGGTGTGTGGATGGATGATGATGGTGGGTGGGTGGGTGGGTCTATGGGTGGTGGTTTTGGACATGCCCTAGCTCTGTATATGAAGTACCTTATGATGTTGCACTCTAGACAGATTGTAAGCTGGGCCTGGATGAAGGAGTATCGTTAGTGTTACTCTTGAATGGCATCAGGACTTGAGTTCAGTCTCCGAGTGTGAGACATGACTTCTCTTGACACGTTCTTGTTTAGAGCACTCAAACTTTCTCAAAGACAAACTGTAGGGTTCACTTGTGCTTGTACATATTGTTTGTCTGATATGTCTTTAGATTTCGGTGAACCATAAGTTGCTTTATTATTATAATATTTTTTTTTAAGTGTTTTGTTACTTTTTGTTTTATTCAGTTATTTATCACATCTGTCCTAAACAGAACTACTGTTTGGTATTCTATTACGTTCCCTCTGTGTGTGTGTGTGTGTGTGTGTGTGTGTGTGTGTGTGTGTGTGTGTGTGTGTGTGTGTGTGTTTGGGTGTGTGGAGACTCGGAGATGTCCGACTGTAGCAGCGCAGCAGTTCCAGGGTGGGCTGGACTGCCCCCTTGCAGCTGAGGTCTGCCTGCCACCGTGCTCCGTCAGCTGGCCATCAGCCAGGGAGCTTTGGCTAAGCAGGAGTGTACCCAGGCCTGTGACAGACAGACCAGTCGGAGGTGCTGGCCGCTCCGGCGTGCCTATGTGGGCAGTCCCTCTGCTGCTGGGGGCGGGGGCCTGTGTGCCCATTGGTTGAGCTCTTCATGCGCCCATTGGTTGAGCCATTTCCTACAGGAGACTCGCTCGGGCAGAAGCGTGAGCTCAGTTAGTGATCGCTAGTCTGAAGTACTCTCTCTGTTGTAGTCTCTTGTTTACAGAGTCTGTTTTGTTTTGTTTTTTTTTTTTTTTTTGGTTTTTGTTTTTTTTATATATATTATATATATTTTTCCCTTCCTTAAACCTGCAGACTAAAGTCTGTGTTTGAGTAGGCCCAGTTACTATGGTTAAAGGTTATGTCAACCATGGACATTTGACCAGTTGGTATAAAGAATGTAAGAGCCCATTCTGTTCTAGTTAAGAGGTTGGATTAAACATGAATAGTGCTGAAATGCAGGAGACTACTGGTGCCAAACCCCTCTTCTCTCTCTTGGGCTGGTTGAAAGTTTCTTTTACCATTCTTTCGCTGTCCTGTCACAAATTTTGCTTTGCCTCTGAAGGAGTTCTGTGGTAAAATGTAGCTCTTGAAGTGGTTTCATACATTTCTCTACCAGTACAACCATTGGAAGCTTACAGTTGGGATGTGCTTTTGTGTGTGTGTGAGACTAGCTTGCAAGAATAGATTACTGTAGCCTATAGACAAATGCATAACAGAACTATTTGAATATCAAATGCTCTTTCAGCATTTGTGCATAAAATCGTTATTGTAAACAAAATCTCATTAAGATTAATTTTTGGACTGTCCCCGAGCTGTATTGATTGCACTCGTGTTGTTGTTTAGTGTGAAGGCAGGCTCTCGGGTCACGTCTTAGGTTTGGCTTGTAAGCAGGGGAGAGAGTAGCCCAGCGCGGAGGTGTGAGAGAGACTTATTTGAAGGTTGCCACAAGAAAACACCTCAAGATGCAACATGTAATGTAATGATCATTTGTCTGCTGTTTAGGACACAGTACTCTATTCTACAGGCTATTGGCAGCAGTGTTGGTTGGAATCTAGTGAGGACAGACTGCTGCTTTCCAACACTGCAGAATGTGTAATTACTTATTCTTGCCATACATTATAATAAACTTTACATCATAATTTTATGTGTAATTGTGGTGGGCTTTCACCTAATATATAAAATAATAACTGAAAGCTGCACACACAAAAAGATAGACGTAAGATATAGACCTTAATGAAGGCGTTTACCATGTGCAAATCACATTAGTACGCTGGTAATCTACCACAATCCATCAGATATCCCACTCATCTCATTACGAATGTCTTAACAGTGACATTTTCACAGGTGCTTAGCCTGCTGATCTATCCCCGTAATTGTAATTGGGATTATGTCCACAGTGTTGTATACACACTTGCATTTAGTCTGTGAGCAGTTTTTGTTACAAACCCCTTTTTACTTGGGCATAACTGTGAAGAAGATTGTGTTCAATACTGTGGTCTGTCTACAGGGTTAAATCGATTTTCACCTGACCCTCTCCCATTGAAAATAGAAATGATACCCCATCTATTCCATTTGTCTTTGGACAATAAAAATATAGTGATTTTAAAGACATATTCACCATTACATATTTGTAACGTAGTGTTACAATTTTTGCAGTATTCATATTTGTGCCTTGAGTTTCTTTCCCTTAACATATTTGCATTTTTGGTTGGGAGATGCAGTGAGGTGGTTGTGGATGATGTTTGAAAAACAAAAATATGTAGAGTGCACATTTATTTTTTAAAAGGTTTCATTTGGATCTGGAGCTGTGTGTGTAGACCTCTGGAACCCGAGACTGATGACGTGGAGCAGAAAACAAGATGATTCTTTCATGTTTTGTATGTCTGTTTTTGAGGGTCCACTTTAAGTGCAACACCAGATTCAGAAAGGGGATGTCTTGAATTTCTTTGACAGAAGTGTACCATCCACGCTCCAGATCTTTTCTGTTTTGCTGGTCTGTTCATTGCGTGACCAGTTTGTTCACTGCGTTACGCTCTGTAATGATCATTATTAAAAGAGTTTATAGTTGAAAACCTGTTCTGAGAGCAAATCTCCTTTCTTGTCCGAGTGTGTTCATCTTGGTCTCTTCACTCTCCTTGTTGCAGCTCTTTGGGAGATACGCATTTTATTCGACTGCCTGCGAGGCGCTTGCGTATTCAGTCGTGCACTTTGGTGACCACGGCTGTTGTGGTGTAGGAGAAGGGGCTGAGGAGCATGGCCAGAGTGTAGTGGCGGTGACCTTCTGCATGTGCCTCAAACACCACCTGCAGTCACACAGTCAAGTGTCTTAATCCACAAACGCACACACCAAGCTCCACCCATGTCCAGTCACAGTGCTGTTTTGTTACGGATGTCCCCTGAACAGTCCACCAAGGCACTAGAACTGGTCCATTTATCTGTAGATAGATGTCTCTAGACAGGACTTTTATTCTTATATATTTACCTTTACTTGGTTAGCATCTAGAATAAAAGCATTCAGTTTGTCTTTCCCTCTTTGTATTTACTGAATACATTTTTGTTGAATGCCAGAGTCCAGTTTACACACTATATCTCTTGAAGTGAAACCTGTGCTAGTCATTTTGTGCTTGTTATTTCCAGATGCACAAAAAACCAGCATATCTGTAATGTAGAAATCATCTTATTCTTATAAAGGATGTTAACTTACATTGGCAAGCTCATGGAAAGGCGTGCGACCTTCTGACTTCCAGTAGGCCTTTGTGTCAAACACTACGCGATATACACCAGGTGTAAAGTCCTGGTCAGTGATCAGATTGTGAACTTCACCGGCAGAATCTGTATTCCTGGAGGTTGGGGGTAGGAACAGGTTAGTAAAACATTGAGCCAGAAGGTGGCTACATTTTAAGAGTAACTAAAAATTGTTGCAAAATGTACATTTACCTAAAGTTAGGCATCACAATCTTCCATTTAAGTGGGTATGAATATTACATTTCTAAAGTATTCTAAAGACTTGATCATGTGTGCTGCTTTTTGGCAATTTGTCCTTACCCCTGAGCAATCTTTTCCCAAGTTCCCTCAGCACCTTGGCGAGATACCTCGAGTGCCACATCTCCAGCAGGGACACCTTTCACCGCATCCAGGATCTTCACTGTCAGGGGGCAATAGGCGTCGGAACCACCGTGAAGATTCTGGATCAGTAAAGACCAAAATTAGTTTTTCCCCAGCCTATGAGCAGAGCTGGTGTATGTTAAACTCAACATTGCTGTAGAACTGTAATCTCAGAGAACCATAAGGCAGCAAGGTGTGGTGTTTCTGTGACTTTTTAAAATGCCAGATATGTTTGCTTTACTCCTGGAGCCTTTAACCTCTGATGAACTTGGCTTGCTCATACACCTTAACTGACATATTGATCAGCGATGTTAGCAGTGAGGTGAGGGTAAAACTGGAGGAACATCTAGTTCTCCAACTTTAAACAAAAGTAGGCTAAAGGTTATTTGTATTCTTTTTTTGTAAAGAAATTTCAATAGACTTATTAAATCTGCTACAGTGAACTAATGTAATCCAAGCAGAGGAGACGGTCATCTCCAAACTCCCAGAAATAAAAACAAAAATTCCATTCTTGATCTGTTCCGTTTAAATGATTCATGATAATGAAGCAGGTCCCACTGTTTGTTACAGTTGCTGCCAAATGTCCGTGTTTGACTTTTGCTTAAACAATGCTGGGTCCACTGGCAGATAACAGTTAAATATAGAAAAACGTCACAATGAATTTTAGCTCATGAACAGTAACGGCCAGCACTTTAAAGCAATATACATTGCGTTACAGTATACATTTACAATAAACATTACTTTACAATATCCATTACTTTGGACTAGTTCAGGTTGAAAGATTCTCTTCTGCCTAAAATATTCCTACCCCTTTCCATATATGATATACACAGTTATTACACCATCATATATTTTAAATAAAATTATTTTACTTTGTGGATTGCTGTGATAACATGGAGGAGCCTGCTACCTGTTCTCTCAGTTGATTAATTAACTTACCACTGGGGCAGCCTTACAGAAGACCTGTGTGGAAGCAAGAAGCACAAAAATTATGGCTTTGGCCATGACGGAGCAGGGCTACATACAGTATGTTTTGTGAGTTTGGTCTTATATACTCAAATTGATCTTTTCTGAGTGGTCAGGTGACTCCGAGAGGAAAACTGGGACGTTCTGTTGACACAGGGAATGTGTGACCCCTTTGTGGGAATTCCAGTTAACTTCAATAATCCTTCAGTAACATTTATTGGCTAAAGGTCTGTCAGTTGTTTCTGAGAGAAACTAAATGCCATGGTTGTTACAGTCCTTAAATGAAATTTGTGAACATTATCCAGACTGTCATAGCTCACTAATTGAGGTCATACCATGTTTCATATTGTTTGTTCTGTCATTGAACTGATTTACAGAGTCTCCCAAGAAACAACATTTCTGACAACAGTAGTAGAAAATTATGCCTTTCTACAATGAAAACTTGAGTATTGTAATAAGGTCATTTGTTAAACAAAGCTAAATATATTTAATTTTATTCATTTTCTCTGAGTGGTGCTAAACATTTTTACTGTAGACTTTCTAAAGCATATATGTATATTACTGTATTACTATATAGGAACACTGATAAGAAGTACCTCCTACAACAGCATTGCGAGCACAGGTGTGGGCCATGATTGGCTTAAATGCTTCCCCATTTGTTCAGGTAGAGTTCAGTGTTAGATGTCTATAAACAAGAACTTTGGGAGAGCCTCCAATTCATCCACAAGCACATGCCAAGTTGGGGCAGGCTTATCTTAAAGGTTCTATGAGGTGTTGTATGAGTGACAGCTTATTGCTTTTCTTGGAACGCTGAATGCACCATATAAAACGTCTCAGGGTGTTGGAGATATTGTACCATGTCCTCTCCTAGGCCTTCGGTGTGGTGTGAGATAAGGTACGTGTTTGGATCTAAAGGCTACTGTGGAAGTTTGTCCTAGAGGAATAGAGGAACCACTGTAAATGCACCAAACGTGGTATCAGTATGAGAATGGAAGCACTGTGCATGTTGTCAGAAAAGCAGAGTAAGTGATACATGTGCAGAGGCGGAGCCCTATGGGAGAACATGCGTGTAACATACGTGAGCAGTGCCAGGCTTAGGGTGAGCTGCAGCAGGGTCGGAAGTCGCAGGCTGACCGAGGACACGTCCTGCCGGTTTGCCTTGAGCGTTGCATCACACTCACCAACATCCTGACACGTGCACGCCTTCACCTGGAACCTCTGACGGTGTTCACAGGACACCCTGCATGTCTAAGATCTCCACAGTCAGCTGGTATAAGCCTGGCCACAGCGGGTCCTTGGAGATGAAGCTCACTGTTGTGCCTTGGAATGAGAGTAAATAGTAATGTGCATTAAAAAACATAAGCATCTGTCTGAGTGAATAAATGAATAGTCGGTAAGCATAGACAGATGAATTTAAAAGGATGCAAGAAGCATGAAATAGAAAAATGTTTTGAGAATTGTAGTGTTGTTTGGCTTACCAAACGGGAACCATCTCCCATTCTCCACGAGTCTCTTCCTTTATCAGAACAAATTTGTAAAGCTCTTGATTGAGATAAATATCCTCATCAAATGGAGTCATGTTTACGATGTTGGTGTCAGAACAGACATTCTCATCGTTTCACACTGCTAGTCAGTGTCAGACAGTGGTCAATTTAATCTTTCACTTTTAAAGCTATTGTTCCAGTTGTCTTGGATGGCATTTCTAAATAAATTAACAAATACTATTACATTGCAATTCTATTATAATGTGACAAATTCCTTTATGATTGTTTTAAATGGTATTTTAATGCAATCGGTTTTCACACTTGCCTTCAGTCATGCAGAATATCTTTGCTAAATAGGTTCCATTGGCCACAAACACTGACTCACGATCTGGAATCTTGACTAGTTTAACTTCCGAAGTCTTTTCATCTATGGCTATCCAGTTACCTGGAACATATGCTTTAGCATATATGCACATATGTTTTATATGAAAACTATGTACATGTTCATGTTAAATGTTACAGTGATTTGAATGTTAGCTCTTTGATGTTTTATTACTGATGAGAATGTTGGCACAGGAGCTGAGCTGATCTCACATTCTCAGCGACTTTCCCAGTATTGTGATCCACAGCAGGAAAGGACCTTATGATCTTGGGAAACTGGGTTTTCTCTGGGTCCACAGATACAGGCAGCACAGGCTCTGAAAACACCAAGCCTTTGGATAATTTGTTTACAGTGATTTTAATTGGGAAGCTTGTTTCTCCTGACTGTTTGCCATGCTTGATTTCTTCACCTAAACCAGGTCCAGTTCCTCCTAAATCTCCAGGTCCACTGACGAAAGGTGCTGCGTTTGAAACAGCCACATCCAAATTCAACAGTTTGACCTTCTCATAATCCACAGGCTGTGTTCATCCAGCACAGAGGTGTTGAGGAACAGAAGATACAAGCAAGTGCAGTTTTAATATACGTCATCAATAAAAGTTGTACATTATTTCAGTCAGCATTGGGCGAAATTAAGTCTTTTACCTTGATGAGTTTTAGAATGCCTTCGTTGGTTTTAGGGTCAGTTTCTATATTAAATATTTTTTCTTCATTACCCTTAGTAATTTTAAAGTGAGCGAGCCAGTTATCAGTGTTCTCCAAGTCTTTATCCAGAGCTTTGATTTTCATAACAACCACACCAGCAACACCTTCCTCAATGGTGGCTGCATACTGATACCAAAAAGACATTAAAGGTGAAATATCTCGCCTTTGCATTACAATTTTCCCTAATGAATGGGTGCCAACAGAAACATTTTCTAGGCTGTTTTCTTACCTCGTCTTTTTCTAGAGTGGGAACGTTGTCATTGATATCCAAAACCTGAATCTGGACTGTTCCTGTTCCCGTGTAGCCATGTGCAGCTCCATCCATATCCACACCCTGCACTACTAAAGTGTAGGCATCATCGATCTGCACAAGACAAAGAGAAAGTATGAAGAAGACATCATAAGTTATGTTTGTATTAGATCTTTAATTTGTTAATACTAGTGGATACTAATTTTACTGATTACAACAGTCCTAGTTGTAGCTTCCACTGCCTACCTCTCTATCCAGGGTGTGCTGCTTCACATAGATCTTCCCCGTGTTTCTGTCGATGGAGAACATGGGGCCATGTCCTTCTGGGGTTTGCTTCACTATACTGTACGCAATTTTTGAATTGACTGTGCCCTGCTCATCTGCATCGTCAGCACTTATCTGCATGACAGGAGTTCCTGTAGTTTTGTCAGAGACATACTATCAAATATTAATAGTTAACTGTTCATTAATATTTCCAGCAGAGATGAATTTGGCCACATATTTAGAAATGAAATGGCTACTGTTTTAATAAAATATAATAATAAAATAATTTAGTAATAGCTTCTTATTCATTATTTTAACCTTTATTCATGCTTTATATGAATAACAAAGTATGCATTATACTTTGTTATAATTAATTAAATAGTTTAGGTTAAGGTAGGGATTTAAATTACGCACCTGTTTTGCTTGATTCGGCCACAGACCCACTGAAAAACTTGAACGTTGGCTGATTGTCATTCTGATCTTCCACATGTATTCTCAGTGGAACTTCATCTTCTGCGTAAGTTCCATCTGTGTACTTTGCTACTCCTTTCAGCTAAACAAGACGTGATGCCAGAATTTGCCATTTGTTCAGATGATAATCACCGTCTATGTTAAAGACGTTGTAGAAAGAATCCTGGAACTCACGTTGTATTCTGCGATGTGTTCTCTGTCCAGAATGTCAGTGATTCTCACAAAGCCAGTTTTAGGGTTGACAACAAAGAGATTATATGGCATCTGGTCCGCTCCAGGTCCTTTCAGAAAGTATTTCACTGGCCTGTTCTCCGTGTATCTATCAGATATTATCTGCAAAACAGATACATTGATAAAAACATTGACAGACGTGTCACTGATTGTTCTGAAAACCATCTTTCACTTTTAAAAAGTTGCTCCGGTCAGTTTTTATAATGAACATAGGCTAGACTGAATACCAAAGTGCTAAATTCTACAGGCAATAATGTGTTCTTTTACATTTAAATGTACATTCCAATAATAGGAAATTTTATATCAAGTTAATCAAAGTTTTCTGTCCTGTCACGGTGAGGCGGCCCCCTACCGGTCGCCTCCGTCCACAGCGGCTGTTGTTGTTGTTGTTTTGTTATGTCGTGTGCGTCCCTCAGGTGGGCGGAGCCCGTGATCCGTCTCACCTGAGGGACGTTTGTTTGCCTATATATGTCTTGTCTTTGTACCAGTTGACCGCTGGTCATTATATCCTTGATTTGGATCTATTGCATGGGTTTTTGGTTTGTGCACTTTCAATTAAACCATCCTTTTTCCCTGAGACTTGGCGTGATCACTTCCTTTTTAGTCGCTCACCCTGCCCATCACATGTCCAAAATACTTTTGAATACTTTTGGTAGGTCCCAAATCCACTGCATCCAGATTTACTCTAGGTGTATAGGTGTGCTTGTTAAACCCTATGAAGTGGATCAAAATCTCACCATCTTACATGATTCATAACTAGCATCTGAACCCCAAATTAAGGCATTAGTTAATTGGCTTTTTCACCTTGGTATTACTGCATGTTTTTGCCCTATGCTCAGCCACTATACATAAATATAAAATATCAAATTATACATCTCCACAAATGTTTAACCAAGCTTTTTTCCAATCAAAACAAAGCTAGCGATAATGCATACAGTTGATGTGTGCATCTGTCGGAAACCTGTCAGTCTAGTTTACCTGTGTGTCAAAAAATCTCTCCTAGGTCTAACCACAGAAGCAAAAACAAGACCTTACCCCCACCCAAACTAAACCATCCCAGACTCATTCTGCACTTTCTTACTTTGGCTATGAACTCCTTCTTCGTGTAGTCGACGTTTTCAGTGAGCTTTGAGGCAGGGAGAATCCATTCTTGCTTTTTTCGTGGCATTCCTTTCTCAATTTTTGTCACCTGAAATGTGAGGGTTGTTTAAGATGCCGGACACATCAAATCAAATCAAATCAAATATATTTGTATAGCGCTTTTGCCATAATGCCATGTAAAACCTAAGATATGGCTTGTAAAGATATGTAAAATGTGCTGGCAAAAGAAGATTATCTCAAAATGTCAAGACTGGGCATCAAAAGCTCAGGATCAACTGTAATCGTGTATAGGTACCAATATACAGAGGTGGTTGAGATAACAAGTGTGTTGCTTTGTGATTAGTTGCTGAAATAAATGTTTTTGATTTGAAGTTGGTCCAAAGGTGCATATTTAACACAGCATATCTAACAGGCTGTCCAAAAATAAATCAACTCCACTGATATGGGTTAGTAGGTGCGTCTGTTTCAACAAAGTGATTTTGTAATTGTTCCCCATAAATATTAAGATTCACTGAAGTAAGACTTGATGGGCCTGATGGGGAGGATGGAGTGTTTGGAACATTAAATAATATTGTGCAATGTACTGTGTGCAATATGTATATCTATATGAATGTATGTATGTACTAAGTATTTATGTTCATATGTATCTATATATGAATGCATGTATGTATGAATGTATCTGTGCAACATCATGAGGTTATCACTGTCTTAACAAGTTAAGGTAACCTCAAACTTTAGATTTAAACTCAATAGTGTTTACATGGCTGACATCAAGCAGTCTGTGGACATATTTGATATTTCAATGCAGGAATACATGGAGCTGGTTTCCCTGATAACTTAAATTTTACACACTTTCTTATAGTTAAAACTTTTAAACAAAATATAAACAAAAACAAAATATTATTTTGTAACTTTTTTCAGATACCTATAACATAAGGGGACCAGTATCACTTACCACAATCATGCACAACAGCAGGATCAGAAAGAGTCTTCCAAGCTTGAGGGAAACCATGGTGATCAGGGGTCGTAGCTCATATCCTCGGCTCCTGGTCTTCTAGATCTCCTTTCTCTCTTTCCTTTGTTGTTGGGTTTTTATTATGATCAGAAACGGGTGTGGAGATCAGTGAATGGATGTTCCTCTCTCTATTTTTCTCTCTTTTCAGCTGGTAAAATGTCTGTTATGGTATGTACCTATTAATTACTTAGTTAGGGTTGTCGTAGACAGGTGTTCACTCCCTGTTCAGTTAGCTCTGTGTCCCAACTCACACCTTGACATTACAGTTGTAAGACATTTCACAATAGTAACTGAAATCACTATCAACAGAAGCAAAAATACAAATTGTCTCCTCAAGGGAAAAAAGAGAGACCTCTTGGTCTAAAGGGAATTCTAAAATAGTGCTTTTATATGGTAATTGTATCCTTTATGCAAATTAGGTTTCTGTCCTTTTATATTGCATTTCTTTATATTAATTAACTTTATACTAATTAACAAATAAAAATATTAAATAAATAAATAGGTATTTTTTGTTATGACTAATCTGAGCAGTTACAATTAGCTTTAGTTAGCAGTGACTGCCAAGAATGTTGCATGTCTGAGCTCTGACCACTTCAAACTGAAGTTACATCAGCCAACCCTCAGTCAACTGTGGTTATGAAAATGTATATGATGACTCATACGTAAAACAATGTGTACCATATGAAGTAGGTTATAGAAGACACGGTATGGGAAGAAAAATGGTGGAGATTTATTTTGTGAGAATACTATCACATAGAACAAAGCCTCTCACAGTAAGATCCGATTTCATTCTTGTTCTGATTTCACAACATCACACAAACCTTTCATTCAGCAATGTGTGGTGTTTGGCTAAGATCCTGTTGGCACTGTGGACTAGACACTCCCCAGGGCTTTAGGGTGTTAGGACGTTGGGGTGTTAGGACATTGAGAACATATGGCTGCTTTGCCAGTTCATTAGTTGCATTAGTACAGGTATTTTTTATTGAAAACAAAACATATACTGACAAATCTAATCTGCTCTTTGGTAGAAAATTAAAATGCTATATTTCATATAGCAATGTTTTAATGATAATGATTCTGTGACTGAGATCAACAAATCTAATCCACAGTAAAGCAAATGAATTCAGAGTGGGTCATTTAGAGCTTTCAGAGTTTATGAATGTCATGCTTCACATTTCAGCCTTTTAGAATATGAGTTATGTCTTGTGACTGGGGGAGAAAATTGAGGGAGAATTAAAAAATGTAATTTAAATTACAAAACAATTCAACATTACAAAACAATTGTGTTTACAAGCTTATTTGTACTACTATGCAATAGTATGCAATTGTTCTATTATACCATATATATCATATTTACATTTGTTACAGCACCTTGAAAGAATAGAAATGAAAGTTATTTAAGTAAATCCCCTAGACGTAACTCAGAGTTTGTGACAGATAAAGCCGAACAGAAAAAAAAAATGAATGAAATAAACAAAACAAAATATGTGCTTTTACCCCATTATTTGATCCTAAAGGCTCTGTCAGTACCAGAGACCACCACCACAACAGCTGCTAACAAGAGGTAGTGGGTCCCACAACTTCCACTACAGTTAGCACGATCACTCATGAAACACAACTCCCATATTCATGTCTCAGTTAACTGAGCATTGAAAGAATTTTAAAGATAATGCATAAAAAATGCCCTTGTATGCCCTACACTCAGTATTACATAACCTCTGAATTTAATGATATTATATAGGACATTTAAGGCACTAGAATGCTGAACTCCAGACTGCATAATGGTGTAATACTCCAATAACCACCTGAATGGTAAAAATCAACAATGGAATAATTAATTTGTGCAGAAAACCCTACATAATCACAGCAGAATGACAAAAACAAACTCAGGTTGCCATACTGCACCATAAATATGTAGCAATGCAAAACACTTGTTTTTATTGGAGGAAAGAGATCAAGTCGTTCCTATCTCATTAGCATTACCATACATACTTAATGGACCTGAGCCTGAAACTACTTCCTGCATGACCTTTTTACTACCTGCTGTTTTACCTGGACGGGGGTCCTGAAGTACTGCACCATGGAGAGTCTGTGTGCCTTGCTGTCCCATAACTACTATGTTAGGTATCGTTAAGCTACCTTGGCTGGTTTGACTAGCATAGTTATCCAACACAAAACCTCCCTGCAGCATAGAAGCATCATCAACCATGTACATTCCCTGTTGATCTAGGGTTCCCTGTGCTATACTGCCATCCTCAAGGATCAGACCATTAGCCCCAGTTGGCCCATTGATTAGGTAGAAACCCTGTCCATGTCTATCAGAAAGAACCATAGTGTTTGGTACCTGATGTTCCACCAAATAGTACAGAGGTTGATGTTGCACAAGCAGTGTTTGGCTAGTATTCATAATGGGAAGAGGATCTGGTTTGTTGGTAGTTTCAGCAATAACCGAATTGTTGGTAGTTTCAGTAATGACTGATTTGTTGGTAGTTTCAGTAATTACCGATTTGTTGATTGTGTCTGTAATGACTGAATTGTTGGTTGTCTTGGTAACAGCTATAGATTGCTGTGGTGGAGGTGTTAGAGGTCTTGGGGCTTGAATTTTATTACGGGTGACAAAGCTCTCGTTTTTGATGCTGGTATCCACTGACTTGACAATGTGTTCAACTTTGGTAGGTGGTGGAATTGGCTTTGGAGGACTGCAAATCTCAGCTAAAGTCATGAATTTTGGGCCCAAGTCACTGAGGAACTCCAGATCATGGTCTGATTCCAGGAGGCTGGGGCAGCCCACTGAACCAGCAGGTGAATCTTGACCTTCATAGTTGTAGACCAGCAGACTGTCCTTGTGAGGAACACTCTCAGCAGCACAGCTCGCCTTCTGACATACAAAAGTAAGAAATATGTTAGAATTGCAACAAGAGTGTTACTCGTAATTATTGTTGTACTTTAAGTAGTTATTTAATGGAAATTTAGTAAAGTATTTCCATTGTTTTAGTTTCACCCCACATTTTTACAAGAAATATTTAACATTTTGTAGAATGTGTTGACTTTTTACTTGTTGATTCTTGTTACTTGTTCTATTGTTTAAAATGTAGGAAAGAACATAGCTGTATGACTAACCTACACCTGTACTGATGCTTAAAGGGTTAAGCATCAGGAAAGTGTCAGCTAGGGCTAACATTGCATTAGCAGTAGAGATCAGGGCAGTGCAACACAGCTTGTGTTTATCATAAACATAAGTTTGGAATAATGTAGAGAAGACACCATTGTTTATTTTTAAGGTCCTCTTTTAAAAGTTTAGATATGTTTAAAAACATTAGATATTATATAACTCAATTTTATATTCTGTCTACCTTTGATGAGAAAGATTTCATTAATATGTTTTTTATGTAAAAATACACATGACCGTTCCTGTTTTTGATGTCCTACCTGAGAGAAATATAGATGGAGGTAATCGTCTGGCAGGGATATCCCTTCATAAAAGTTTTGCATCTTGCGTTTCGTTGAGCTATAGCGATTGCTTCCAGCGGAGAGAGTGCTGCGTTGGTATGTATGCATGCCATGAGTAAACCTTCCATTAAATTCCTCAAATGTGCTACCAGTGGTCTTCCAGGCTTCCAGCTGTTGGCCTGCCATGACAGGAGCACTGAGAAGAGGCATCTCCTGCAAATGTGCAGTGAGATCAGGAAAAAGAACGATGTTCGGTCTGAAAAAGTTTAAAGCCTTAACCTTTATCCCCAATTACTAATGAAGAGGGAAGCATGTTGCCAAAATGTGAATGCACAAGTTAAGGTAGCAAACTTCACAAACATTACTGAACGCAGTGTATCGGTGATATTACAAAACACCTCAGTGGTATGTGGCAAATGTGGAAATCTTTCTCTGAGATATCACTGGTGTTTTGTGTCCATAAGATGGCAGTGGTTATATGAAAATGTGTGTCCATGATGCTACAAGGTATATTAAAAAGTTTACATGAACAGGATGAACATACTTCTAAACACTGTTGTACTAGGTAAGTTCTTCTTGTGCTTGCTAATCAAATCAAGTGTTGCATGATTTATACCTCATCATGCTTGTATATCAGGAACATGCACATTACATTCATGTGACTCTCAGTCACAACAATGTTCACAGATGGTGAGATATTAATACTTATGGAACACCAGTGGTTGGATGTGAAACTGTCAGAAAATCCCGCACCACAATCCCGACATTTGGAGTGCCAGACTCTTACAGTTCCAAACAATCTAAAATACTCTCCCTGTTATTTGCAGTACCCACATGTTTTTTTACCCTTTTTTGAGTGCTTAAAATGTGTCAAAAACACATTTGAGAAGTTCCAGTATGTTGATCATACCTTGTCCTCTCCTTTGCCTTCGGTGTGGTATGAGATCAGGTGTTCCTTAGCATCAAAAGGCAGCTCAGTGAATTCACTCTCTCCCCCACAGTGGCATGACAATAACAGAAGGGGAACCACTGAAATCCCACAAAACACAAGATCAATGTGAGGACAGAACTGTCACTGTTCCTCACACTGCAACACGGACCAGTCTCCAAGCACCCAGTAAGAAGTGGTCTTGGTGAGCCGCACAACTGGAGATGAATGTGTGTGCGCACGCGTGTGTAAACTCACTTATGAGCAAGGCCAGGCCCATTATGAGTGGACCTATGGCAGCGACTCCCACACGGGATAAAACACTCCCGTGTTGTTTGCCTGTTCTGAGACCGCAGGTGCTGCCTTTCTCACAGGTACACACTTCCACCTGGAGCTTCTGTTTGTCCTTACAGGCCAGACCCTGCATGTCTGAGATCTCCATGGTCAGTTCGTAAAACCCTGGCCACAGCGGGTCCTTGGAGTGCAAACTCACTGTTGTTCCTTAAATGAGAAATAAAATGAAGTCAAAAAAGATGTGAAAATAGGCCACATTTTTCTTTGAATCTGTGCGCACACTAATATTCTTTACTGTTATCTATTATTAGGCAGAAAAAATTCATATAACGGCATGTGACTTGTAATTCTTTTTGCTTTACCATTTATGGGAACTATTTCCCAGTCTCCACGAGTCTCCTCTTTTATCAGAACAAATTTATAAGGTTCTCCATTGGGATGGACATCCACATCCAATGCACTTATGTTCACTTCTCTGGTATCAGAACAGGCACTCTTATATGTACTGGTCAGCTTTGGACAGTTATCATTAGTATCTTCCACCTTTAGAGCTATTGTCCCAGTAGCTGTCTTTGGTGGAACATCTAAAACAAACAAACAAACAAAAACAAATTTTTTTTTCTATATTATGTACTTATTTGATATTTTTTCTTGTTATTGAATGTAATTTGTTTGCATTACTGAGATTTCTTGCCTTTGGTCATACACAGAATCTTCGCAAAATAAGTTCCATTGACCAGAAACTTTGACTCTCGATCTGGAATCTTTAGAAGTTTAATTTCAGAAGTCTCCTCATCAATGGCCAGCCAGTTGTCTGGATCATGTCCTTTAGCATACCTGCATTTGAAATTTGAAATATTGATAATCTACTGACTGAATATGTCATGGATTTGACACTCAAAAGACTTAATGTAGAATGACCTCCATTAAAAAAAAAACCTGGACAAATGTTCAGTCTTAAAATGTACCTGACATCTTCAGCGGTTTCTCCCGTATCACCATCCATAGCAGGGAAGGACCCAATCACCATGGGAACATGGATTTCCTCTGGATTTTCTGATACTGGCAAGTCTTTTACTGGTGGTGAAAAACTTGGTCCATCAGGTAAGTTGTTTACGCCAATTTTGATTGGGTAGCTCTTTCCTCCTGGAGCCAGTGGTTTTGAGTCTGGTTTAAGACCAGGCTTAGACCCTGGCTGGGGACCTGGTTTTGTGTCAGGTTTAACACCTGGTTTAACACCTGGCTTAACACCAGGCTTAACACCAGGCTTAACACCAGGTTTAACCCCTGCACCAACCCCTGCATCTACCCCAGCACCTACATCTACCCCTGCATCCACCCCTGCATCTACACCTGCATCTACACCAACATCTACACCAGCATCCACACCGGCGTCCACACCCACTCCCACCCCTACTCCAACCCCTACACCTACACCCACCCCTACTCCAGCCCCAGCACCGACACCAGCACCAGCACCAGCACCAGCGCCTGGAGCTAGAGGCCTGTCTAAGTCTACACTCAAGCCAAGAGATAGTGCAGTTCCATTTATAAACGGAGCTACATTTGAAATGACCAAACCCAGATCGAGTTCCTTCACCAGTTCAAAATCCACAGGCTTCATGGGGTGAGCAAAGGAGCACAAACAAAAAAAACAAACAAGAAATGTGACTTGCACAACTGAAATGAAGCACAGAGCACACTAAAAACTAAAACTGAAATTGAACTTGTGTATGTATATATTCATACCTTTACTAGCTTTAGAATGCCTTCATTTGTTTTAGGGTCTGTCTTTATAGTGAAGAGTTCATCTTCATTACCCTTGACGATATTAAAGAGGGCCAACCAGTTGTCTGTATTCTCCAGGTCCTTATCCTCAGCTTTGATTCTCATCACAATCACATCCACAGCATTTTCATCCACGTTGCCTGTGTACTGAGACAAGAAATGCAGAGACAATGAGGTGTCTTACATCAATCTAATGAATCAAACCTGGTCTGCTTACATCTCTGTATGTCCAGTGATCAACTTATCAATTTGTATTTACATACAAAGTAGTTAATGTTAATGTAAAAATATACATAGAAGCTTTAAGCAGTTTACTTACTTCATCTTTTTCTAGAGTAGGAACGTTGTCATTGATGTCCAGTATCTGAATCTGGACTGTTCCTGTTCCCGTGTTGCCGCTCGCAGCTCCGTCCATGTCCACACCCTGCACTTCTAAAACGTAGGTGTCATGGGTCTGCAGGGGCCCAGTCAATAAGACAATTCTGAGATCTCAGTGTCTTTTTGTAGAATGATGACAGTTTACTTATGTTAGACATTTTGCTTTGGTAGGTACCATTTTGTTTTCCTAGTACTTCACAATATTCATTTAATCTCAGTTTTCTACCCCAACACTACCTACCTCTCTATCCAGGGTGTGCTGCTTCACGAAGATCTTCCCCGTGTTTCTGTCGATGGAGAACATGGAGCCATGTCCTTCTGGGGTTTGCTTCACTATACTGTACGCAATTTTTGAATTGACTGTGCCCTGCTCATCTGCATCGTCAGCACTTATCTGCATGACAGGAGTTCCTGTAGTTTTGTCAGACATACTATATATTAATTATTAATATTTTTTGCTATCAAACATTAAACATGCTCAGCTGTGCAACGGAGCTGTGGAACACTGACATGGCCAACTATTTAAAGCTGCCTACTGATTTAAAGGTGGCAGCATATACAGGTATTTGCAAATCTACCTTAAATTGTTTTCTCATTTAAATAAAGGATAAATCATTCATCACACCTAATGTAATTCAAAAGACTTTGTATGGAAGACTATCAATCCCAAATAAAGAAATACATTTGAAATGTAGTGCAAATTAGCTTTTCTCTAAATTGAGCACAGCTGTAGGTGCTATTTGGTTTCATTCGCAGGTAGTGAGAGTCTTGCTGTCCTGGTTTCCACACCCCCCCTCTGATGCTAACCACACAACCCCATTAACTGACCTTTCCACTGTAGCAGCACTCTCGTTTGACACTGTACATGCAGGCTGGTTGTGGATGCTGTGCTTATGTCTGAGAGTCTTCACACAAGGGAACGCTGGGGTCAGGGTCATGCACACACTGCTGTATGGTTCATGTTGCTGCTGAAATGCCTCCTACACTGTTAGTGGAACCAAAACCCCTCAAAGGTCAGGCAGAGGAGGGGGGAGGCCCCACCACAGGTGCAATTGTAAAAAGTGGTGGTGCTTCAGCAAAGTGCAGACTCATCTGTTTAGTTTGGCCTTTGATTAATCTGTTACATATTTACTACATCTCGTATCTTTTCTCCGAGGTTCACCTGGAGAGTAACATTGCAGTCGGAGCCTACAATACCAGCATCGCTGCTCCGACACGGAATGAAAGCCTGGCGTTCATCAACAGACATTTACAGTGACAATATCATAACCCAGAACTTTCATTTTTACCTTTACTTACTCTGATTGTGTGATTTGTGTGTGACTTGTGTATTTGTCTGTATTTTGTGTAATCTGTGTGTTAACGGGCCGCCCAATGGAGGATGGGTTCCCTTTTGAGTCTTGGTTCTCCCGAGGTTTCTTCCTATTCCCCACTATCTTAGGGAGTTTTTCCTCGCCACTGTCGCCCTTGGCTTGCTCATTAGGGTTCTGGACCCGTAGTATTGTTAACCTTTTAAATCCTGTAAGGCGCTTTGTGACAACATGTGTTGTGAAAAGCGCTATACAAATAAACTTTGATTGATTGATTGACCTTTGGTCTGAGGTGTGAATGAACTGGTGACCACACTGATCTTATATGGGTCTGTCGTGATGCTGCTGGACTCAAATATGTGTTCCCAGGGATTCGAGCATTGAGGTTGAAAGAGGTTGCACCTTGCCTGAGTTCAGCTTATCACTGTCCTGATGGCGTGACCTCTCAAAGATTGGCCAAGACCCGAAAGTGCACGGCGTGCAGCTACAAGTGCTCATGGATAGATACCTTTGACCTTCAAAGAGCTCGGGCAGATGTGGATTTTTCGCCATGTGCTAGCAGCAGATGCGGTGGACCTGGTGATCTGCACAACCTTTCAGTAGTAGGTGGGATTAGACAGCAGCTATGTGGCCCATAGTGAAGGGAAAGTGGAATTGTAGACACTGTTCCAGTTATTTCAGCGCTCCTGTCTTTCCTGTCAGCTACGCTGCGTGGGTACTGATTGCCAATCAGTGATTGGTCACCACTCCCTCTACCTCATTGCTTTAAACGCCTCTTTGCCAGACACAGGAGAGATTCTCGCCATTGAATCAGGGATCAGCTAAGTCAGTTCTGGCATCGGAAATGGGATTTGCCCATTGAACACCATTCAATGGACAATTTTAGCGTACACTACTGGGAGCCTGTACAAAAGGCTACGGAGCTGTACTGCACAATATTGGACAATGTACTTGACAATGAATTGAACACTATTCGTTCAATGGACAATTTTAGCATACACTACTGGGAGCCTGTACAAAAGGCTACAGCACTGTACTTGCCAATAGCCTGACAGTGTTTCATTAAAATGCCCTGTATGGGTATGACAGTAAGGTTTGAACTGAATTGAGTTGAATTTAATATTACACAGAGGAGAAGATTAACAGGCAACCCAATTTTCCACTACTGTTTTACAGAGGAGAATCAGTGAGGAACTCAAAAACAAACCAGTGCCTAGGGGCTACTGCAAAGATTCAGATTAGGGTGGTGTCAAGTACACCCACAAGAATCTACACCACTGTCATATTTGCACATGCACTGAAAAACAATCATGATGATTATATTGCTTTTCATAAACAAAATATTTGTGTGCCATATTAAAATAAAAATGGAGTGTAATGAAGAAGACCTAATAGTTTTCCTCATTCTGTGCACACATGAATGTGATGCATGTTCTCGGGGGTTCCCTGTATTTAATCAAAGCATCCAATCATGGCCTTCTGGTAGGGCGGGGCTAACTCAACTGCAGTCAACTGAATCTTACATGTCTAGTTTGGCAATATGATGAAGTACAGAATGTTTTCGAGCATGGCCTTAGGGCGTTTGCACAATTGGGACATTACAGAGTTTGAGTCATGGCTTGTTTTGCATATGTGAACATGTCAGCCAAACTCAGACCCCTATGAACAGACCCCAACATAGGTGTTCTTAGGTCTTCTCCATAGGTGTTCTTAGTACAGTCAGTTTGTGGTCGTGTATTATTAGAATAGATTATTATTAGACTAGTCTATTTCACTCTGTTATTTACAGCAGACCTTGTGGCATTTCACACACAGCAACAATCTTTGTTCTCTGTAGTTTTTGTTCCTGTGATTTAACATCCACTCTCTTCTATGTGTTTATGTGGTGAATGTAGAAAGAACTGAGGTCAGTTGAAGCTGGTTCCCTTTCTGGTAGTGATGGTCAAATGAAGCCTCAATAGGCTTCTGAGGCTACTTTCTGATTGTGGAGGTAAAAGATTTGAAGTTTTGGGTGCATTAAAAAATAGTACAAGAACAGTGACATCTGGTGGTTTCCAGACGTTATTGCATTATAGCGTATTAAAACAGTCCATTGATTTCCTATATCATTTAAAAAAATGTAATGTTAATCATCAGTCATGTTTAGTCATTAAAGTGGTGCTATAAATGTATGCTTTTAAAATAAATGCTTTAATAATTCAAACAAAATAGTATTCCGCTTGACATGTATTCATGAAATAATAATAGCATATGCATCCAATGAGTCTGGTGCAAGTAGGACAATAATAATAATAATAATAATAATAATAATAATTAAAAAACAGTGGCACATTGGCACAGTAGTATGTTGAGCTGACCAAGCCTTGCATCAGATTAGTGGGTTTTGTCACACAGTGCTGAATCAGACTGCCTTACAAAAGTGGAATAAGCTAAAATGCCTTTGTGTCGAATGTCGTATTGTTTTCTGGTTCACTTTAACAGCCATGACTTTGGTGCATTCCAGTGGAGCTACGTGGCCTCCTATAGTGGAGACTTATACTGATGAATGTGCTTTTCAGAGCAGAGTTGTTGTTGGAAAGGGACTGAATGGGTCTCGGGCCAGTAGATCCCATATGAAATGGGTAAGGCTGTTCAAGACATGCAAATGCATGTCATGTAAACATATCAACATATAAACTTGCTATGATGTCATTACCTCCAGCTTATGATGACTACATTCACAATATTTGTGTTCACCATTTCGCTATGAGTGCATTTTGGAAAAAATATTTTTTTCTGAAACTTTTGTGAAGCAGGTCATGTGCAGCAGGTTTAAGCACACTGCACATTAGCTACTAACATGATGCTTGTAAAAGGGTAGACAACATGACAGAACCAGTATTCAACCCCCCACCTTCTGATTAATAACCTAAAATCCACCCACTAGGCTACTGAATTAAGGATAACTTATATATGTCACATCTGAAATTATATTTGTTCAAATATCTGCATATATTGGAAGGAGTTTTTGAAAAACAACAAATAAAACCTTTTGGCCAACAGCCCCCCTAGCAGTACCGCTGTGGTCAACTTTAGGGCCACAGGCCACAGCCTGAAAACAACTGTACTGGGAAAATATTGTTGTGAGCCATATGATTGTGAAGAATAAATTACAATTGAACGACATTTCATGCAGGTTTATTACCCCTAGTCAAACCAAACGTGGAGGTTTTGACATGCTCCCTCTGCCCTGCATACTGAACTGCCTCTGGTACAGTTACTAGCCCAGTAGGCCTCCACAACTTCACCGGGTGTTAATGCTAATTTTTCCCTAACATTCTGCATTTCAAAGCAGCAAACACAACCGAAAAAATGCCTCAAAAGAAAAAAACGTAACATTTTAATTTATGTTTAATTTCTTACTGGTTTACTGTCAATTTTAAAAATGGAAAAAACCCAAAAGGTAGTAATAAAAGTTAACTGAAAATGGGAGTGTCATGGCATGTTGGGTTGTACAACCGCAATAATATGCACCTCTTCCAGTTTTTTGAATGCAGACACCAGGGGGTGATCTAATGCTTCACAACTGGGTGGGTGGTTTCGGACGGCACGTCTAACCCCAGCGTTTGGGGCCTTAAAGCATGGGTGGAGAGAGGCAGCGTGGCAAGTTTTCGTGTCAAGCACCAACTGATCATTTGAAGACTGCAGTTAAAATAAGTGAAATCAGCTGTGGTTGGAATGCAGCCACACCAGACAAAAAAGAATTTCCCCTCAGCCTAAAACACAGAGGCACATGTGCTGTGTCCTTTAACCTTTGCTTGGAGTTGATAATCTTCCATGGTCTGCAGACTGGGGTCAAGGTAAGAATTCATGTCGCCTACCTATTTTGCTGCATTCTGAGACGGCGCCTTTGAACAACTTGAACATCGGTGGATTATCGTTCTGATCCTCCACCTGTATCTTCAGATCCACGTCTGCCTCCGCCATTGAGCCGTCTTTATACCTCGCTCTGCCAGTCAGCTGCATGGAAACATTACAGACTGTTAGCACACACTGTTGGAAACGATGGTCAAAAGCATCTTTCTGTCAATTAAAAGCAATCCTAATACTCCTTTCTCAAAGGCTTAAAACAACAACAGAGTATCATCCTTGCATGGCAATGCATGCAATAAGTGAAATAAGTGAAACTGCCCATTAGACTCACATTATACTGGGATATTTCTTCTCTGTCCAGCATTCCAGTGACTCTAACAAAGCCACTTTTGGGGTTGACAACAAAGAGGTTGTAGGGTTCCTTGTCTGCTCCGTGTCCTGTCAGGAAGTATTCCAGTGCACGGTTTTCACTGTCTCTATCAGACCGGATCTGGAAACCATGAAGACATTGCTGAATTAACACACTGTTGGGAAAGAGATCTTTTTTCTTTCTAATTTTGAAGTCCCAGAAATGTTATTATAACATTAAAGTTCTGACAGTCATTAGGCATTAGTCATAGAGACATGTACCATAGAGACATGATCTATAGAGACATGTACCATAGAGACTTGATCTAGAGACATGATCTATAGAAACATACACCATAGAGACATGATCTATAGAAACATACACCATAGAGACATGTGCCATAGAGACATATACCATGGAGACATGTTCTATAGAGACATGTTCTATAGAGACATGATCTATAGAGACATGATGTATAGAGACATGTACCATAGAGACATGTGCCATAGAGACATATACCATAGAGACATGTGCCATAGAGACATCGCATGACATTAAAAAGTAATGGATGAATGACAGGCTATCGTCCATTTGCACTGACAGTTGTATTTTGATTGACATACATGGTAGCCAATCTGACGTCTAGGGTTTGACACACGCCAACCCCCCATCGGTCAACGATCGACACACATCATCACCCCCCCCCACCCCCAAACACCCCCCATAGATACACACACCGCTAAAATCATTTTGACTTGGTCATCTTATAAGTAGCTCGCAAGCTGAAAAGTTGTGAGCAACCCTGTTCTATAGAGACATGATCTATAGAGACATATTCCATAAAGACATAATCCACAGAGACATGATCTATAGAGACATATTTCATGGAGACATGATCTATAGCAGGGGTGGCCAACCCGCCAGAGACCTAGAGCCATTTTTTGTACTGTGTAACGGCAAAGAGCCACATCATGCATTGGCGAGTGTAAGTTGTCGAGCGGGGGGGGGGGGGGGGGGGGGGTGGCGGCGAGTGTAAGTTGTCGAGTGGGGGGGGGGGGGAGTGTAAGTTGTTGAGCGGGGGGGGGGGGGGTGTTTATTAGCTGTGAAGACAGTCAAATGCGTGTTTTCCACTACGGCGATTTTAAAAGTATTAGCGGCTCGCTAGGCTTGTAAACAAACCGCGCACCACGAAAATGTAGCAGTGTGTGCCCCGTTAGTGCAGGTGAGCCCGCGGACCGGCTGGGGAGCCGCACGAAACCAGGCAAAGAGCCGCATGCAGCTCGCGAGCCGCGGGTTGGCCACCCCTGATCTATAGAGACATGTACCATAGAGACATATACCATAGAGACATGTTCTATAGAGACATGTTCCATAGAGACATAAACAATAGAGACATGCTCCATAGAGACATGTACCAGAGAGGACACTCTTGTCTATGGTCCTGCAAACTGCCAACATTGCCTTATCTTGAAGTGATCACATCTGGAGTAATACCTCAATAATTTAACTGAATCCCTATCAATAACCAGTTTTATATCAAGAAAACATACTTGCAGTTATATGAGTATATGTACTAATTCGGTTTCTGATTATTTTTCACAATTGATTAAACATTTTTACTATTTTCTGTTCATACAAAACACTCTTTTCGAAGCAAAAAGAGCTCTGAAATGAAAACGAATGACCCGTCAACTGAGAAGAAATCAAACCATGCTGAATATGTTTAGAAATACAGAACAATCCTTCAGCAAGTTGAGTATTGCCACCTACCATAGAGACATAAACGATAGAGACATGTTCCATAGAGACATGTACCAGAGAGGACACTCTTGTCTATGGTCCTGCAAACTGCCAACTCCGGCTTGCAGTATTAGAAAAATTTTCATTGCCTTATCTTGAAGTGATCACATCTGGAATAATACCTCAATAATTTAACTGAATCCCTAGTAAAAATGTGAGGTTTTCAGGTCATAAATGTCAAAGCTACAGTGCATGTGAGCAGGTGGCAGGTGTGTGTGAGGACCTGCTGGTCTCGTTCCCCTCTCCTCTCCCCACGGGCCTTTTCTCTCAGGCATACTCTCACACTCATCACGCCTGTGACACCTCGAATTACCTCAGAAAAGACAACTGCTGATGGCTTGGAAAAGGGGAAATATGTGCACACAGGTGTAAAATTCAACCAGAAGCTTGAACAGTGTGTGCTTACCTTGGCGATGAACGGCTTCTTTGTGTAGTCGACGTTCTCCATCAGTTTTATTGGTGGAAGGATCCATTCACGTTTCTTACGGCTGGTGCCACCGGTAGCTTTTGTTGCCTTGGAAATGAGAAAAAAGACATATGTGAATATGCATGTTCATATTTAACTTCTTCAGAGTTAAAAGATACTTACTGGGGACTGTCATGTTGCCAACATTATACATATATACAATAAAGCCCCTTAGTGCGGCATAATTCTTTAGGTTAATCCAGATCACCCCGTTTACACAGTCGAAGGCGAGCCAGCATTTTAGCGGCCCACCCGTTCACACCAAATATGGTGACCACTGTGGAGTAGAATACTGAACAATATAGATATTTATGTAAACTGTAGATAAAGTTTAGTCCTTTAATTCTGCCTACTGTCTTCCATATATACTGATGCAAGTCTGATTCTTACTGCTATTACGTACTATTAAAACACCAATGTACCATTAATGAGGGCTAAATATTATACAAAAGAAGAAATCAAAATAAATAAAATTCATAAAGAGATAGTGAGTTCTTTCCTGAATGTTCTCATGGGTGATTTATTAGCTGCTGTGACTTCATAGACAGCTTGTCTATAATATTTACTAGTAAGCATGAACACACCCTAAACCCTGCATTGGTCCACACATCTCTGAAGGGTTTTACACAAATATAGTAGTACTCCCTTCTTCTTGCATTCTGTTTCCTAAATGCAAAGTTTTATAAATGCTATTTATTCATTTATTATTCATTGAAATGAAAAGAATTGTATTTGCAAAGTATGACACATGTAATATATTAACATATTAGACGGCATTCTAGCAATATGAAGCACTGGTGTCTGAATGGCGTAAGTAAATTCTCAGTATTTAGAAATGTGGAGAATGATCTTTTTAAAAGCTCTCCCAGAAACAACTGTATCTGTGAAACAAGTTCAAGTTTCACAGTATCATGTGATGAGTTGTACAGGGCCTTAGGCCTTTTTCCACTGTGTGCTAAATGCAAATATCGACAGCAGGCAATCTGTGACTAACAATTTTGTTTATTTTTCTTTTTCTTCTTTGTATAAGTTAGCTCCATATAGATTATCTAATTAGCTAATACGTTATCTAATTAGCTCATATGAAAGGCTCGTATTCAGAAGAATAACAACCAAAAGCAACCAACCAACAACCAAAGCAGTTTTACATTGAAATCCCGTAGAGCTGTTATTGGCACGTATCAATAACCAGTTTTATATCAAGAAAACATACTTGCAGTTATATGAGTATATGTACTAATTCGGTTTCTGATTATTTTGCACAATTAATTAAACATTTTTACTGTTTTCTGTTCATACAAAACACTCTTTTCGAAGCAAAAAGAGCTCTGAAATGAAAACGAATGACCCGTCAACTGAGAAGAAATCAAACCATGCTGAATATGTTTAGAAATACAGAACAATCCTTCAGCAAATTGAGTATTGCCACCTACCACAGTCACGCACAGCAGCAGAATCAGACACAGTCTCTCCAGCTGGACGGTCATGACCCCTTGCAGGCAGCAGACGCGACACGTCTATCCACTCTTCTGTCCTTTAACCTGTCCTTGCTGATCAGACCTGGTTGTTTGCTTGATCAGATCTGGTTGTTTGCCTGTTAGTCAGTGGAAGAGATGCTGACCATCTTACAGTTGGGCTTACTACAGACACTTGCACTAGACACACCCACAGGTGCTGAAATATTTCTATAGGTTCCCTCTACCACTCCCCTCTATACTGTTCCTATACTATTCCTTCACTTCTCTCTCTCTCTCTCTCTCCCTCCCTCTCTCCCTCTTCACTTTCAGTCCTCAGTGAGACCATGTGTTAGTACTGAGATGCTTAATTGGTTAATCAGACTCAGAACACTACACCCTGCACCTGACCGCCTGCCTCTTCTTTACTGTCCAAACAAATTTTAAGAACGTATCATTTCCTAGCTGGTAATCAAGACCCATGCAGCAACGCAGACGTGTGTCCTACAGCCACTCTGAATGGTGCTTAGTGGCGTTTGATAGGGAACACGCACAGAAGCTGGAAAGCGCTGTAGTGTAGAGAGGCCGTCATGCACTTCAAAAGCAAATCAGCTTCTTTACAAAGAATGTCAAAGCAGAGAAAAGCTAGTGTTGTAACTTGTTTTCGGTAACGCAGTCACTACCTCTGGGTATGCCTCCCTACTCAGGGTTCACATTACAGCGTAACAGCTTAAATGCAAGAAATACACACAACACTTCAGAAGGTGCACAGAGCAGAACCATTAAGGCACCTGCAGGCTAGTTCCCACTGTGGAATAAAGTGGCTTTTCTAATTATTATAATTAAAATTTCTAACACTCATCAAAGTGATTAACATGCAACATGCAAAAATCAGTTATCAGATTTTTCATTATTTTGCCTTACAAACCTCTTCCATAATCATAAGTAACAATCACAGGTAAGTACTTTACAATCTCTAACTAAACATTGTTTTGTTTTCCACTGATTCCACTGTGCATACAGATCGTGTCGAGCCAGAGGTCTTCCTCATCTTTGTCTTCCCAACACTTATGCTAGCGCCAGGACGTTTGCTTCATCAGTGTAGGAGGGCGTCAGGTACACTCAGTGGTGTAGCAAAAAATTCAAGGCAGGGTGGAGGCCCTTTTAAAATGTGTATTTTGTTTTTTTTCATTATGTTCCCCTCCTGGGGGGTGGGCCCTCAGATCAAGGCCCCTCCCCCCTGAGGTGTCCACCACATCAGCCCCGCCCCTGTATTAGCACTTGCAACTGCTTCTTGATTTTATTATTTTCATTTGATGTTTATCCTGTATTTCCTGTTTTATTTTAAAAGGTTATTTTTAAAAGCATATATCTATGTATCTATGTATCTATCTGTGTCTCATTTCATTTTTATATGTAAACGTAGTGAAATATCCCATCATAGTTCAGACATTTGTAATACACATAGGAAAGTATGTGCATAATTGCTGTTGTGAACGGAAGCTGAATTTTGGTTCAAAAAAGCCATCGAGATGCAAGTCAGTGTGGATAAGCTTTCATTCAAAAATTTCATTCAAACTTCCAGACCTTGTTACTTATGACCCCACATCAGCAAGTTGCTTTAAGCAACATAAACCTGACTCACTGGAAGGGTCTGGATGTGCCCGTCTTCACTGAAGAGATCACACTTGAAATGTCAAACGTTTCTTCCATTCAACACGAAGGTAAGACGTTACATCTGAAAGTAGAAGAAGTGCTTTATATGGAATTCTACTCACTTCTGGGTACAGCTGTGTGCCACAGAGTCACATATTTTTCATACCTTTCAATTCTTAAACTTACCAATTGGCAAGACTTCACAGAGGGAGTTAGGATTTAGATGTAAGGGTGACACTAACAAGGCACGGGTGAAATGCATAGAAAAACATGAGGGGAAATATCACAGGGTTAATATTCAGGAGACGCTGCCCTCCAACAGGAGGTTAGGAGCTGGAGTATTAGTATCATATCTATCCATATGGAGAAGTGTGCGTGCAGCTCTGTGAGACTGGTGGAGGGCAGACAAGTGTGGATATGAACGTTTCAGAACTCTGTGCCATAACTGCGTGTTGTGCCCCTTTCACAAACATGAAGCCTGGAGGAACTTCTGAAGTCCTTATTCAGAAGGAGAAGCTCTTAGTGCCGTGGGGGAATAACCAACACCACTGGAAAGTACTCTGAGGTGTATGTAAACAGATGGAACATGGAGAAGCTAACTTATACAGAATTTCTACAGTCTGTCTGCATCTTCACGTACAATCAAAAGATACTTCCCAGGTGCCAAGATACAGAGCTATGATTGAGTGGTGGTGGTGGTGACCCATGTTCTCGGGGTCCCTCAGCAGTGTGGCGTTGAATAGCTCGGGGGTGTTAATGGGGAAGACGCTGGTGGGGAAATTGATTTGCATGTGACCTTTGATCTTGACCTCAAGGTCATGTGACACAGGGCGCTTGAAGAAGAAGAAAAAAAAAACACTTGGTCATGGAAATAAATCTTTGCTTGAAGCGGCAAGGCACAGCAAGGTATGACAACACATCTCACTGGTCTGTGAACACAGGAGTACAGTTCCTTAGATATAGACATTGTGATATACAACATGCTAATGAGAAATGCACGGTGCCCCACCATACAGAATGCATAGAAGAGTGTCCATGGACAGAGGTATCATTTGGATTCCGGATATCTTTATCAGCATCAGATGATGTTAGGATAGCTCTTTCAACAAGCCAAAACCAGAAATTCCAATCCATTAAATTCACCACTAAAGTGTCATACACCCTGTATATGCCTACAAACTTCTCATTCGCCTATACGGTGACAAATGAACTGACCAATGATAATTTATCGCTCGTTCAACCCCTCCCCCCTCAGATAGCAAACACCCAGATAAACAAACTGAAAACTGGACTATCTGGTCTTTCACATGTGGTAGTAGTTTAAACACTCCAAAGATAGTAAAACCTCAAATGTTGGTGGTGTTACTGCACTAGCTTTCTCTAAATGTGGCACTACATTGTTCTGATTCTTGTTTGTTTCTGTGAATTACATTTGTTTGTATGTTCAAATGTGAGACATAAAAATTAATGTTACAACAAAATCCATTTAAAAATCCAATAAGGTACTGTTGTAACGTGAACTTCTCAACTTGTACTTCTAAATAAGACAACGGAGTCACTCACTTCAAAGTCACCACAGGAAGTGGAGTCACCACAAGAAGTGGGAGGTGTTTCAGTGCATTATCATCTTACCAGTCTAACAGAATGTTCTGGTCTGTGGTGTCACATGCCACACAGTTGCAAGGCACAGCTCTGGCTGGACAACATTAAAGCTTTACTATGGTAATAACTTTTAACACTGATATAAATATTTAAAGTGAACAATTATTATGCAAATATTAGCTTTGCTGCTTAAATATAGCCTTCTCCAAGATTCATCCTCATATAAAACTTAATATCAAACTTTTCTGAGCAACTCAGTCAGCTGCACTTTATGTAAATTCACATTCTACACATCCATTTCCATTCAAAGCAATAAAATAAAGCAACCACTATATAAGCAAAAGGTGATAATACTGAACGGAATGTTGTGAACTTCAATTTGGCAATCAGGAGACAGAAACTGCTGCTGGGTGCTTGTATGAACATGAAAAATTACCCTGTGAACCTGGTAAGTATTTTTCTCAACAATGCACCAGGTTTTCCCTCGTGAAGAGAAGCTCTCTATCCGCAGTAATACAAGAGGAACTGAGGCATGTTGTGCGGTGTCTCATCCAAGCCCACATAATAAAATAATTACCAATCAATATACAGTAGATAAGGACTAATTTCATATTTTACAAAAGACAAATTGTTATATTTTGATCAAGATATATTTAATCTTGAATTAGTGCGTAAAATTTAATAAGACATTTTTTTCAAACTTTAAAATATTTTTTGTGGAAAAACAAGAAGGTAAAAACCATAGGCAAAACTTTTCATTCCAAACACAGGGTGCTGTCTTCCACACTGCAGTGCAGAAATACTTTTTACAATCAATAAAAGAACATCAGAAATAACACACACACACACACACACACACACACACACACACACACACACACACACACACACACACACACAACCTTCTCTCTCTTTGCTAATCAACGATGAAACTGTGAAGACTTTTCATAAAATGTACAAGTTAGCACATAGCCTAGTATGTTAAACATGTTAGATTTACTTCACTCTCTGTTTTATGGGGCGTGTGGGCTACTGTGACCTTCGTCCCACTCCACACAGACATGGGCGGCACCTGGAGATGATGTTAACTTTATTACTCACTACGGCAGGTACAGACTGTAGTGTCATTTGCTGTTAGTTCTACTTTTAAAGTTCAGTTTCAAGCAGTTCCTGTAGGTAAAGAATTAAAATTACAGCACAACTCATGATACAATCTGGCAAATGTTGTACATTAATTTTTAATGGCCGTATATTGGTGAGCCATGAATTTACACAATCACTATTAATGATCCTGTATTCGTACTGTTGTCACAATGACATATAGACGACACCTGTAGGCATATATAATAATCATCTTGTTTCATCTAATCATCCATTTTTTATATAATTTTTATAACTCGTCTTTATAAGAAAATAGAATAACACATTCAATCTAAGAAATATCTGATGATGAAAGCGGAAATGCATCAGTACAACTAGTACGAAGTGCAACCCGCTTACCGGCAGCGGGTATGACGACTACAACACGCCATTTCGTTCGTAACTAGTCAGCCTGTCTGTCTTAATAAAACATGCTGGCGGTTGCACAGCCTCGTGTAGATCCAGTAAAATTACTTTAAAAGGTCACCGTGATCATTCCAGCTTCGACTGCCTGTGAATGTAAAAGGTGACATATAATATTACTGTACTTTGTTTTGATATTTCGATTTAAAAACAGACGGGAGCAGTGAGTTACTTTTTCCACAGCAACATATTAGGATATATCTCATAACTCTTTAACTGGTGCCTCCTCGGTTCATCCATGTCCTTCAACCTGCGAGAAATAGAAGGCACTCCGTCATCTTTAAGGACATGTCGATATTCTACACACGCTGGTGGAATCCAGGAGATATGTTGCTTTCAGCGCCAGCAGGTTAACAGGTGTTTCTTATTGAGTTTAGTTAAGTTTAGTGCTGAGGTTTAGTGCTGATGCCTTTGTACTCGCATCTTTACGCATCCTTGTTTTTAAGGAACTAAGATGCAAGGGAAGTAAGCAAGGAAATGACACGAGCGTTAAGAAAAGTTATGGGTTGAGGGACAGACCAAACTAAGAGACACCTGTGGATTAAATATAGTCACAAGGAAGGACGTGTCAAACAATTAGTCCTTGCTACCAGGTTTGTTCAGTTAAATTAACATCAAGATGACAGGGGTGCAACAAAATAACACTTAATTAGACAATTTAATAAAGGTTGACTATGAGTAAAAATTACTTAGCTGTGATTTGTTTGCATGTTCAAAGTCCCAAATATTTATACTGCTAATAAAACTTAATAATGTAATAATAATTCCCAATCATAAAAAAGGATACCCACTGGAACTTTAGGATAAACACACCACACCCCACCCCACCCCACCCTCACTCCCTACAGTGAAACAACACAAATTAACACGTACATGGACTTCATAACCAATCAAAATTGAACAGAAAACTACTCTTATAAATACACAATAAAAATACACAATACCCAGCACTAACTTCTGCATTCCAGTGGGTTCCAACGCTATCAGCAAAGGAAACTGCAAATAGCAGTGTAAGAGAGGATAGTCTTAACTTCTGAGCTTACAAGTAAAATACAATCACAGAGACTTCTTATACAGTTTGTAATATCATGCTTTAAAGAAATCACAAAACAGAAAACAATATTGCAAAACCACAATTATTGAAAGGCGCTTATTAAATAAAATATTATTATTATTATTAAAACCGTAAACAGTATTACAAATCAATATTACAAAACAATATTACAAGACAGTAGCTAGTGCTAAGCTATCGTATACTTATATGGCTAACTGCCCAAACGGTAGCAGCTGGTGTTTACCAACTGGACACCATCCCACAATCACCAGTAACAGTCACAAAGGTCTCTCTGAGCTCTGCCATTAGTCCCCTGGACTAACCCTAGAAACAGCTTTCTGACAGAAGAGCTTGCAATACCGCTGGGTCCTACAATCGCTCTGTTTTGCTGCAGTGTTGCAGGGTCCTGGTGCCCTACGGTTCACCTACAATTCTACTTTGTATATAATGTGTTAAGTGTAAGGCGTTATCCACATATTACAAATGGCCTTGAATAGAGACTTCTTTTCTTGGATGCCAACTTTCCTTGAGTTTGGAACTCTTGATGAGAACCCACCCCCACACCCAGCCCCTCCACATGCAACTGTCCAGATGTAGTCACACCTCTCTGGAAGGTTCAGGGTATCATAGGCTTCCGTTGCCCCTCCACTAGTACCAGACCTTGAGAGCCAATGACTGCTCTCTGCAGGACACCCTGCAGGACTTGCCCACCTTGTGCATCCCTCATCACTTGCAATCCGGACGGGTGGGCTGACTGCAGCAGGCCCGTGTTCGGTGCTGCAACAGAGCCCTGAACCAGAACCCTGTCAGCGCCGTTCAGCCCATACATGCCCTGTCCCAGGCCGACGGCAGGCCTCTCAGCCAGCAGGACAGTGCTGGGAACCTGTGGCTCAACCACGTAGTACAAATGCTGCTGTTGCACCAGCACTGTCTGGGCTGGCATCATGTCAGTCACAGTTGGAGTGGGCTTCGTGTTGGCCAGTACCGAAACGTGGGTGTCGTTATTCACCACATTCTTCTCCACGTGCGTCGATGAAGGCTGAACTATGGCAAGTTTGCTGATAGTGCTGGCAGTGTTGACCATGCTACTGGTGTTGAGAGCATTGATGGTGTTGCTTGTTGAAACTGCTTCCACATGAGCTTTTGGATGAGGAGGGTCACTGGCAAGAATAAGGGCAGGGGTAGTGACAGGGGCAGGGACAGGGGCAGGGACAGGGGCAGGAGACGGGACAGGGACAGCTGTAGGGGCTGAGATTGCTGTCGTGAATTTTGTGCCTCCACATATCTCGGCGAGAGTGGTGAACTTTGGCTCGAGGTCGTTGAGGAACTCCAGGTCATTGTTGGAGTCGAGGAGGCTCAAGGTGCTCACAGAACCTGCAGGGGACTCACGACCCTCGTAGCTGTACACCAGCAAAGAGTTTTTGGCAGTGCTGTCTAGCTTCTGACTCCTCTGCAGAACACAAAGAAAAATACACATATTAACATCACTTCAACCTCTAAAATGTTCCCATTTATGATGGTTGTTTTACAGTACTTTGTGCTTTGCCATATTTAAGCTCTAGAGCAGGGGTACTCAAATAGAAATGATGACGGGCCACATTTAATTTTTTTAATCACTGACGGGGCCGGTTACGGAGGGAGGGGGGGGGTAGCGAACGTAAACTGTTGACCGGGTGGGGGGGGGTGGGGGTGTACGCATTTGGGCGTCTGCTACCTGTTTGTTGTTGCCATAAAGGCAATCCCCAGCATCGTCTTGAGATCGCGATTTCAAAATAAGAGCGGATAGCGCGATTGAAAAAAAAGATTCCTAAAAAAAAACCACACTTTTCAAAACAGCTCGCGGGCCAGAAATAGATCGTTGAGTATGGGGGCTCTAGAGGTTTCAAACTCAAGTCTGGAAGGGACATGGCATTTTGCTTCAACAAATGACAACTGTAGGACTGGGATAGATGAGTAGTGATTGAGGAGCTGAGTCTTGACATATTACGCCTCACAAAGCTGTGGTCCACTAACTCTTAGGCTGATTTTCTAGCCTTGGAGATTGTAAGATTCTGGTCACTCTGTATTGGTTTCTGGCTCATAAATACTTACCCCTGAGAAGTACTGTTTCAGGAATTGTTCTGAAAGGGCCATTCCATCATCTTCCAAGGTACAAAATGTCTTATTGGTGCCACCTGCCACGAACTGGCCATTTATCCAGGGGCCATGTGTCCATTGGCTGTTTATCCACTGGCCATTCCCCATGCAGGCTGGTCCATCTGGTACATCAAATCCACCTATTCCTGGGTTATTTGCTGGTCTGATATACAATGTTGGCACATCCTGTCAAAGGAAAGATAAAATGCAGTTGGATGGATGTTTGAGTATATATTAGACTGTACTTGCCTTAAAAGTTTAGCAGTTTAGCTTTATTCATCCCATGGCACAACTGGGAATAACTGGGTGGGATTGAGGATGAAATGAGATGTTGAGTTTGCAGTCCTACCCGGTCTTCTCCCTGTCCTTCTGTATTGTAGGAGATTAGGTGCTCTTTGGTGTCAAAGGGCATATCTGCAAAGTCTTTTCCAAAGCCACCTGCTCCAAAGCCGGCTGCTCCACATTTGCAGAACAGCATCAAGAATGCGGCGACTGTAGAGGCAAACAGATTCAAATGGTGACAAGTAGCTGTGCAAGTACATTCCCTATGAGTTACATGGGGGTACATCAACACAAGAATAAATCATACACAGGAATAAGTGTCCTGTGTCTTGGAGGTTTCTTGAGAAATTATATGGACATTATTGTATTCTTCATATTGTTCTCTCTATTTAAGCTAATGTACTTCCCCTTCCCTTAGAGATACTGCAATATTGCCTATTTTAAAATCTGTAGAAACAGTCAAGGATATTGAGAATAGCCATGAAGCCAAACTCACGTAATAGCATCAGGACTCCCAGAAGGAGCAGGCCAATCCCCGCACTACCGAGCACCGAGCTCTTCAGTGCAGCCGCACGCTGAGAGCAACGGCCGCTGGTTTCACAGGTGCACACGCTCACCTTCAGCACCTGCGGCTCTGGACACGCCAAACCTTGCTGGTCTTGCACCTGCACTGTCACTTGCATAGGTCCTGGCCATAGAGTCTCTTTGGTCCTCAAGATGGCCGTTGTATCTACAGTAACAAACCCATCAGTGTATTTCAGGTAAGGGGCCAGTTAGATATTTATCTAATCATATCTGTGTCTATTAGCAAACCTTTGCATTTGAATATTAGTTCAAGGTTCTGAAGAAGAACATTTTTGGTAAGTAAAAACTTACCGAATTCTTCCCTAAACTGAACTAAAACCCATTTTCTGGGTCAGACAACTGCGTACCATTTAAGTGTTCCAAGATCCATTTTCCCTGGGTTTTTTCTGGGACAATGGAGAAGGTGAAAGGAGCACCATTGGGTGGAGCATCTTGATCCACAGCAGAAACATACAGCGCTTCCTGCATGGTGCACATGTCCTGTACGAGGCTGGTGAGTTTTGGGCAGTGGTCATTAAAATCCTCAACCTGGATTGCAATAGTGCCTGTAGCGGTCTGTGTGGGAATGTCTATGATAAGAGATCACAAGGATTAATTTCTTTATTAGCTTTAGACTAAATTTTATGCAGTCTTAATTTCCCCTGGCATTACTCTAATGATTAATACTTTTCTAGGAATATTTGCTCTTGAATCCAAATGTATACAATTTTTATAGTCATTATTTACCATCTGTTATGCAGAGGATCTTTGCGTAGTAGGTTCCATCAATGAGATAAGGTGATTCTCTGTCTGGTTCTTTGTTCAGTGTGATTGTAGCTGTTTGTTCATCAATGACTAACCAGTTTGCAGGATCATAACCTTTAGCATATCTGAAAATAAATTATGTTCATGTATAAAAATTCACAGGAAATATATAATACACAATAACAAGCAGTGTTGCTATCATATAAATAAGAGCTACTTTTGATTACTTTTATCTGGTTTCATTCATTGAATTAGTATTGTACATTTATTAAAATTTTGAGGTATAAAGAAAATTTCTTAAAATCTAGAATTCAGAAGAAATCTAACCTGACATGTTCTGCGTTTTTGCCCGTATCACCATCTGTAGCAGGGTATGTGGCAATAACCCTTGGAAAGGAATTGCCTTTGTTGTTCTCTGACACAGCTATACTTTTAGTTTCTGGAATGTATTTAGGTCCATCTGGCTTATTATTCACATTGACTTTCAAAGAATATATCTTCTGCTTTAAAAGACCTGTGTCTGTAACTCCGGTGCTAGGTTTTCCAGGTCTGCTTGCTGAACCACCTGCTCCTCCTCCAGCCCCGCCTCCAGCCCCACCTCCAGCCCCGCTTCCACCCCCACCTCCAGCCCCCCCTCCAGCCCCGCCCCCAGCCTGTGTCCCAGAGCCAGCCACACCTCCTGTTGTCATGACTCCTGCTAGCCCTGGAGGGGCTTCATTTTCAACTACCACACCCAACTGCAGATTAGGGACAGTCTCAAAGTCGATAGGCTACAGAAGAGATCAAGACAAAATTGATAATACCTGGTAAGCTCAAGTTGTCAGTACATAATATGGTGTTTATTCAGTAATGACTGAAAATATTAGTGCTTTCCTCATATTTTTTGCCTTTCCTTTATTCTACTCTTATTTTCAGGTTTTGTCTTATTTCCAAGATTCTACCTCAGAGACGAAGATATGGACAAACCTTGACGAGGTACAGGATTCCCTCATTTGTGTTTGGGTCTGTTTTAAAGGTGAAATATCCACCCTCATTTCCTGACACAATCTGAAACACAGCGTGCCAGTTGTCTGTCTTCTCCTCGTCCTCGTCCATGACCGGGATACGCAGAACTTCTACATCAGCCACGTTCTCATCAACAGACACTGCATACTTAATAAGAAAAACATCGCATATTATAGCCCAAAATATATATAAATAAAATAATAACTGCATGCATCGGCTATTTTACATTCATGATTGTAAGCAGAAATAGAGAATGCACATTGTGTACGAAACTAATATAACAAAAACAGTGGTGGTTTGCTACATATTGTTGAGAGACTCAAAGGATGAAATTGCTAACAATCTAGAAATAATCAACCTCATCTTTCTCCAAAGTGGGCATGTTGTCATTTATGTCCAAGATGTTGATCTCTACTGTGGTTGTTGCAGAATTGCCGTTTTCCTCCCCATCCATATCAGTGGCCTTCACAGTTAGAATATAAGAGCTTTGGGTCTGACGAGAAACGTTAAATAAAAAGTAAGTGATAGAAAGGAACAGGAAGAACAGAATAAACGGTAGGAATAACTGTTAGAACATTTAATGTGCTTACAAGCATGTTGTTAGTGTAATGGCACCTCAGCGTGCCTGCAGAAAGACTGCAGTTACATACACAATGAATAAGGACATGTACCTCTCTATCAAGTGTTGCATCGTTCACATAGATATATCCAGAGTGTTTATCAATGGTAAAGAAGATCTTGCCGTCATTTGGATCCTGGTTGATTATTTTGTAAGCTATCTTAGTGTGAGGAGAGTCTGGCATATCTGCGTCTGTCGCAGTGATGCGAGTTACGAATGTACCTGTGAGTTAAGAAACAAGGATTACAAAACCAGGGTCAGACACTAACACTGTCAGTGGACGTTCTCCTCATAACAACATTTGGAGTTGCTGTGCTACTTTTACCACACTCCCCTCAGTGGTGAAGCAGGCACCATTAAAACTACGTCTTCTCTGGGTGTGTATACAGTATTAGGGGAAGTACACTCACCAATGGGACTGCCTTCATTAATGCCCACTGGCTCCGGTTCAGTGAACACTGGTGGATTATCATTCTCATCAAGCACTTGAAACCATAATTTCATGCCTTTTTCAGCAATAGTATTATTTCTAAACCAAGCATTTGCTTCAAGCTGTGGAAAGAAAGAACTTTGGTTATATTTGAAGCTAGGTGTGTGAGGTGTGTATGAAGTGTGTGAGAGGTGTGTGAGGTGTGTGAGAGGTGGTTGAGGTGGTTAAGGTGTGTGAGTGTGTTTTGAGCATGCATGCATTTTCTTGTTTACTATCCTCACATTGTACTCTGCTGTTTTTTCTCTGTCTAGAATGCCTGTGAGTTCAATGTTTCCTTCACTGTCCACCAGAAATAAATTATAGGGTGGCTGGTCAGCTCCTGGACCCATCAGGGTGTAGTAAAGGTCAACACCCACATCTGAGAAGACCTGAGAGGGTTCCATAGAAACACAGTTGCACAGTAAAACATTTTAGTGCAATGGTAATTGTACTAGAAACATCATGTCTGCAGTTTAGAAAAACATGCTGTCTATATGTTGGTGTGCATTTTGTTGTTGGGAATTAGTATTTTTTCAAAATATATTTTCAGATCAATAAGTGTAATATCACTAAGCGTCATAGAGAGTGATATATAATATTTTCACTATTTTCAATATTTTCATTCTACTCTGTAGTGGCTTGTGTGTCAGTCTGCGTTTGTCTGATCTGGGGCGCTGTGACGTCGAAGGGTGATTGCAGGAAACCGAAATGAGAGCGAAGTGAAAATAAATTCCAGCTTTATTTACGTGGCGAGGCAAACAATATGTCTAAGTCAGAGCACAACAGACAATGAGCACGTACACTTAAATACATATGCAATAACACGTGACAGGTGCAACGAGACAAGAGACAGGTGAGTCAACTAACAAAGACAAATGCACAAACAACCACCTTACAAACACATACGCACACAAACACAGATGAACGCATACACACGCACAGACGCCGAAGGGAGGAGTCAGGGTGTCACGGTGAGGCGGCCCCCTACCGGTCGCCTCCATCCACAGCAGCTGTTGTTGTTGTTTTGTGACGTTGTGTGCGTCCCTCAGGTGGGCGGAGCCCGTGATCCGTCTCACCTGAGGGTCGTTTGTTTGCTTATATATGTCTTGTCTTTGTACCAGTTGACCGCTGGTCATTATATCCTTAATTTGGAGATGTTGTACGGGTTTTTGGTTTGCACACTTTCTATTAAACCATCCTTTTTCCCTGAGACTTGGCGTGATCGCTTCCTTTTTGTTCGCACTCCCTGCCTGTCACACAGGGGTTCTACCGTGACAGGCGCTATTTTAAATTACATTTATTATTATAATTATTCCTACTACTATATTAGTATTACTCTTACTATTATAATTCATTGTAATATATTTTTTGTGATTAGAGATTCTGGACCAAACACCTGTCAAACACCTGTGACAATTTTATGTTATCTACACGTCATCCTAATTAGTAAAGCTAGATACTATGGACAATATTCTAGGGAGCGTTTTTTAACCTGGAAACTTAACTAGCCAGCTCTCTTGCAGCTGGCTGTGGTCAGTGGTAAGCTACACAGACCATATTGCAGTCAGTGGCTGTCTTACTCTGCCGATGATCTCATCTTTAGTGTATATTTTATTCTCCCAGAGCCTGACGGCAGGGACCACCCATTCCCGTCTGAGTCGCTGACTCCTTGACTTCAGGCACTGGACTGGAACAACCAGGATCTGAGACAAAATAAGTGATTGAGGACAGTTACAGATTGGTTATTGCCTATTTAACTACATTATGTTTGAGATATAAACATCCTGTTCTGCATTCTGTTAAAATGCTAAAAACACAGTAGCCTTTATAGATTAATATCTAATGTCTGTATTATCCTGTACTCACATTTAAGTAGGCCTACTTTGTTTGTACAGCCGGTGAAAGACCTTTGTCCTATACTCTGTTTCTTTGGAATCCTTCTGTAGGCCTATTGTTTCTCTGGAATCCTTGATTACAGTATGCACTACAATTTTATTACATGTAAAAAAAAACATTACTGCTCTATTACATATTTACTGTCTGTGTGAGCCTGATTATATGTGCTCCACAAGGAGATACCAATAATGAGTTCCTCCTGTGAACCAGATCTTAGAGATTTCTGTGTTTTTTTTTTGGTTTTGTAGATGTTATAAAATCCCTGATTATCACTGGCACCTTAGTATGGAAGAATGACACGCAACAGAATAGTCTTGCTGTGCGAAGTCATTACGTTTTCTGTTCTAGTTCTGTTCTAGTTTACCCTTTAGAATGTAAAACTTCAATATAGTTATCCCCAAATGGTAATCAGTGACAACAAACAGGCATAGTATACAATACACATGTTAAAAACCCAGTACTCCCCACCAAATCAACATGAGTCCTGAAATGGACAAGCAATGTATTGTTTAGTTCAGCTAGTTGCCTGAGGTGGATGGCAGGATAAACAGACCAGTGTCATTTCAGAGAGCAGTTGTGACTGGAATTAAAGGAATATTGCATTCATTGTCAAAAGCTTCTGCCTGTGAGTGTTGACATGTAGCTGCGCCCAAGTTGTGTTGGTCAAAAAGTGGGGTATTGCAGAGTCAACGTCTTACAGGCAAATGTTTAAATATCTGGTGCTCGTGTGTTCGTACTTAAGGTAATGTGAAATTGAGGTGTGCGGGTGAACATAGCCCCATCAACAGTAGCCACATGAGGATGTTTCTGTCTGTAAATGTGCACATCCACCATGTTGAGTGTTAGAAATGGGAGCAAATGTAACATCAATTTGTCATTTTTTCAGCCCAAGTTAGAGTTCATAAGAAATGAAGATTCAAAGGTCCATGGTGAGAAGTTTTGCGGTGGACTGAAGACAGTGGTGCAAAAAGGGGGTATGCAGCGTATAGGGGCGCATGGGGCGCTGCACTAGAGGGGGCGCCAAATCGATGAGATATAATATTTAATTTGTGTCCATCTTGCAACCCTGACTGAAGACATTCTTGAAGCAGCGCACAAACACAAAATTTTTGTGTTTTCCATTTTTTTTCCAGTCAGTATGCACTAGAAGATACTGTAGGTGTGTTGTTATAAAATCTACATTTCAGATTAGAAACTTTACAAAACTGTACAGATAACACTGCATATCACTGCAGTTCACAACTCAAAGTGAGCCACCATGCTACGTGTATTTACTTTGTGGAGATCCTAATCCTGACATCATAATTCCAAGTTAATTCCGAGTAATGGTAATTCACACCTACCTTTAAAGCCACGAGGAACATCACAATTTGACGCAGTGTTGACCAGGACATCATCCTGCATTAGTGTACGCACAACCAAGCTAAGACAGAACAGTTATGTCTGGAGCCCTCACAAAGGTCACAAATATATAACCCATGTGACATTTAGACTGACATCACAATGAGTGTAATAACCAATCAATGTGTAATTGTATTGGCAGGATGTGGGTGTGTGTTCCTAGGTAAGCCTTTAAAGCTATTTTGATATTTCTAGAACTTCTTAGGAGTTGCATTGCTATGAGGAAGTAATTGTTACACTATCTGAGCTGTCAGAGAAATGGTCAAGGTGAATTAACATGGCCAGTATTGTTCTACACTGTAAACAGCTCAAGAGCCTTTTATCATGTAGAGCGAAATAACCATATAATCAGAAAAAGAAATACAATGTGTTCATATAAACCAATGGAGCATTGTTTCAAAGTGGAAAACCTAGGCATGTAGTCTGAAAGCAAAACCACTTCACTTTAGACTTCTCACTTTAGAAGTTAGAATAATCAAATTCTTTTTGATTCTATATTTTCATACCTTACTGTGCAAGGAAGCTACTGAAACTTTGGTTCATGTCTTCATATTGTCCACTATTGTTGCTCCCTTCTCATTGACATACCTAACAAACCTCTGCTCTCTTCAGTATATGCAAAACTCAACTGCTTGAATACTCTCTAACTTGAAAACCAGTTTAAACCCTTCCTGCTAACATACAAATCTCTACAGATCTAGACCGTGTCGCACCGTGATACCCTACACCCTCACTGTCTTGCCCAAACACTCAGGTTCCATGATCCAGGCCTTTTGCCTGTCCCCAAATTCTAACTGGTCACTGCTGGAGGCAGATCTCTCAGAGGTATGTCCCCAAACTGTGGGACACATTGCCACAATCTCTTCACCACTCTCCCTCACTTTCCTCCTCTTTTGGTCAAAAAGATCCCCTAACCTCCTACTCCTACTCCTGCTCACTGAAGTTCTCTTTTTGTCTGTTTTGTTTTTTTATGTGACAGTAAAGTGACTCAGGGTATGAGAAAAACACTATATACATTGACATTTGTGTTGTTGTTCATGTTGAAAAAGTCTACACAAACTGCATACACAGTTTTCGATGTAAAAAACAAAACTTGAAAGGTTAGTATGAAAGACAAAAGATCTTCCAAAGACTAAAGACGAGGAAAGGTTATTCCAAAGAAGACTGTATGGCAGTACTGACAAGACTGAACCACATTCCAAAACAGTTCACAAGAAGTGCTTTGGCAGTAGTCATCTTAGTCATAAAACGTGAAGCAAACATTCCACAATTATATGGTACTTATGGAGTGAGCTCATGTGGTTGATTGTTCAGTTTGTACAAACCCTTACACTTAATTTTACACTGGAATAGCAGGTTTTGGAGTTTGGGCAGAATAAATATCTCCCTATTTCATTTCAGCTGATAAACAGGTAAGATTGTTTGTTTAGAATCTTTTCTAACATTGAGTGTAAGGGAACTGTGTAAGTATACTGTATGCTTTGAGCGGTTAGAATCCGATGGTTTCATAGTAGGAACATTCAAATGGAATGTTAGTGATTTTGTAAACCTGAATGCAAAATTTCTGAATAATCCCAGTAAAAACTACTGGGTTAGTAGAAAGTACTAATATTAAGTATGGACACATATTGGTAAAGGTGGTGTAGTTATGTACCTGACCTATAAAACAAATTATACATTTATACAGCACAGATATGTCTGTCTGATTTCATATTGTTTATTCATTTTTATCAGTATTATATCTACATATGCAAGTTATGTGTTAGGCGTTGTGTGAGAAATGGAACCGGGAAATGGGATGGAAAATCTGCTTTGAAACGACTGCTAATGTTTGCTGTATTTTTGTTGTTTTGCACTGCGACCTACCGATTTCCTAGAGCTTGCCTTAGCAGAATTTATATTTATATAATAATCATTTGTATACAAACTCTTATTTCACTTTTTCTTAGTTAAAGACTTTGGACCAGAATGTTTAACTATTCATCAGAAAATTACTCAGCTAAACTATATTGACATGTTTTTCTATTATAAAAATGTAAATGGACATTGCCCATCATTGTTAACCTTTACATCTGGAAATTAATTTATGATGAATATGTCTTAGTATTTAGTATTATTTGCTCTAGAATAAAAATTTAATCAACACACAGTATAAAGAATTTGTATGGACCACAAATTTGTATCAATTTTACTGGTTAAAGAAAACCTTAACATTACAGAGTGTCAATGTCTGGGGTGCTACAATCTAACTTTATTTTGTGATTGTGTCTGAGTGTAATTAGAAATGTGATAGCAGAAAACTTCTGGCTCTCTTAATTAACAGGTTTTTAAACAGTTTTGAAGACTTATTTTCCATTACTCAATCCATGTCTAAGACAAGATCTGTCGAGTATAAGCAATTAGCCAGAAGGCATAAACAGATTAATGAAGTCAAAATTGTAACTTAATTGTTTCTCAACAAGATCTTATTTCAATCTTACTTTATTGTTTTTAGCATTGTACCTTGGAGAAAATCAGATAATTAATTATACAAAATAATTATCTATGTGGCCCACGTCCAATAGCCACACCTTTGGCCCTCTGGTAGAAAATTAGCCACTTAACAAAGAACATCCAGCCCAGCCCCTTTAAATGGAAACTATTCATTATCTTGACAGAACGTAAGCAGTTCTACATATGCAAAAAGTAGAACTAAAAAACCCTTTTAAAACATAAAAATTAAAACTAGTCTTTTATTTAATTTAACCAATTATCACCATTTCTCCACAATTTGAATCTTAATTAATCACCTACAGATAGTGCAGCTGAGCCATCGAATTTCGTTTTCACATGTGGAAACGAGAGATGAAATTAACATTGTGAAAAAGGTTGAATAGCTCAGCATCTAAACTGCGGGTGGACCAGTCAAAAACAAGCCAAAGAATTTTCAATATGAAATGGGATGTACTAAAATATAATGAAAGACATCAAAAAATAGTCTCTGTAAAAACACTAAACCTTGGCTTATAAACTGTCCTCAGAGCTACATTTATGACCCATTTAAACTCAAAACCATCCATCATCAGTTCAGATTGCTAACATTTACATAAAAGAAAGAGCTTGTGTCTTTCACAAAGTGCAAGGGGGATATGTGGCATCATGGGGGATGGGTGGCATCATGGGGGATGGGTGACATCATGGGGGATGGGTGCATCATGGGGGATATGTGGCATCATGGGGGATGGGTGGCATCATGGGGGATGGGTGACATCATGGGGGATGGGTGGCATCATGGGGGATGAGTGGCATCATGGGGGATGGGTGGCATCATGGGGGATGGGTGACATCATGGGGGATGGGTGACATCATGGGGGATGGGTGCATCATGAGGGATGAGTGGCATCATGGGGGATGAGTGGCATCATGGGGGATGGGTGGCATCATGGGGGATAGGTGACATCATGGGGGATGGGTGGCATCATGGTTGATGGGTGCATCATGGGGGATAGGTGACATCATGGGGGATGGGTGGCATCATGGGGGATAGGTGACATCATGGGGGATGGGTGACATCATGGGGGATGGGTGCATCATGGGGGATGGGTGGCATCATGGGGGATAGGTGACATCATGGGGGACAGGTGCATCATGGGGGATGGGTGGCATCATGGGGGATGAGTGGCATTGTGGGAGATGGGTGGGATTTATCTGTTTTAATGCACGCATAATGTGCTCCATTCATACAATTTTGCAATGCTCTGATGTGCTGGACTGAATTCAAATACTAACATTGCATGACCACATTTTCCGCCTGGCATGTTCCTGAATTTTACCTGAAAAAAACCTCTGTTGCTGTGGATCAAAGAGCTGAATACTGACACTGCAGATCATTTGGAAAAAGTAGAACATGTAAAAACAATTACAAGGGAGTCTATGTATAACCCTTATGGTGTATAACCTTTATGGTGTATAGCCCTTATGGTGTATAACCCTTATGGTGTATAACCTTAATGGTGTATAACCCTTATGGTGTATAACCTTTATGGTGTATAACTTGCAAAATGACAATCACATAGACTGACATACAACCAACCCCAAAAAGAAAGCTACATTCAAGAATAAATGTTAAAACAGTAAATCAGAAACTAGCATCAATATGAGAAAGTATTAAAAATAAAAACTTAGGTTATATTAATTTCAAACCAAATGATTTGAATGCTGTCTAGACAAGTGCAAATAATGTATGCAGTTTTATCAAGGTAGAGAAAGCTTTAAAAATTCCCATTGAGCATTACATTTATAACCTTATGTTAATGCATTTATAGTGAAATGAGTATCTGAAAATGATAATGATATCTCAAATATCTGGTGTTACTGTATTCTGTTTTGCAAGATGTTAACCAATTATTACAGCCTTCCTTGACTTGATACAACCTTCTTTTCTTGGATGACAACTTTCCGTGAGGTTGGAAGTCCACTCATCTGGACCGAATTTCCATCCAAACCCACAGCTGTAGTTGTGCTTCTCTGGAACGCGCCATCTATCATAGACCCTCCTTGCCCCTCAACTAGCAACAGACCTTGGGAGCCAGTGATTCCTCCTCTCTGCTGCAAGCCATGTACAATTCCCGATGACCCACCCTGCCCATCCATGTGCAACCCTCCAGTTGTAGTTGTGCTTCTCTGGAAGGTGCCATCTATCATAGACCCTCCTTGCTCGTCCACTAGCAACAGACCTTGAGAACCAGTGAATCCTCGTCTTTGCTGCAAGCCATGTACAATTCCCGATGACCCACCCTGCCCATCCATGTGCAACCCTCCAGTTGTAGTTGTGCTTCTCTGGAAGGTGCCATCTATCATAGACCCTCCTTGCCCATCCACTAGCAACAGACCTTGAGAGCCGGTGAATCCTCCTCTCTGCAGTGTGCCCTGCAGGACCTGCCCACCTTGTGCACCTCTGTCTACCAATAGCACTTGCGATCCAGACAGGTGGGCTGACTGCAGCAGGCCCGTGTTCGGTGCTGCAACAGAGCCCTGAACCAGAACCCTGTTAGAGTCATTCAGCACATACATGCCCTGTCCCAGGCCGACGGCAGGCCTCTCAGCCAGCAGGACAGTGTTGGGAACCTGTGGCTCAACCACGTAGTACAAAGGCTGCTGTTGCACCAGCACTGTGTGGGCTGGCGTCATGTCAATCAGAGCTGTAGGTGGCTTCACATCAGACACTACTGAAACATGGCTGTCATTAACCACCACATTCCTCTCCACGTGCGTGGACGGAGGCTGGGCAGGTGGGGCAAATGCGCTGATCGTGTTGGCAGTGTTGACAGTGCTGGTGTTGACTGTATTGATGGTGTTAATGTTTGTAGAGTCTACTTCCAGAGTAGGTCTTGGGCGAAGAGGGGCAGGGACAGGGGCAGGAGATGGGACAGGGACAGCGGTAGGGGCTGAGATTGCTGTCGTGAATTTTGTGCCTCCACATATCTCGGCGAGAGTGGTGAACTTTGGCTCGAGGTCGTTGAGGAACTCCAGGTCATTGTTGGAGTCGAGGAGGCTCAAGGTGCTCACAGAACCTGCAGGGGACTCACGACCCTCGTAGCTGTACACCAGCAAAGAGTTTTTGGCAGTGCTGTCTAGCTCCTGACTCTTCTGCAGAACACATAAAGAAAAATACACATATTAACATGGTTGTTTTACAGAACTTTGTGCTTTGCCATATTTAAACTCTAGAGGTTTCAAACTCAAGTCTGGAAGGGACATAGCATTTTGCTTCAACAAATGACAACTGTAGGACTGGGATAGATGAGTAGTGATTGAGGAATTGAGTTTTGACATATTACGCCTCACAAAGCTGTGGCCCTCCAACACTTAGGCTGATTTTCTAGCCTTGGAGAATGTAAGATTCTGGTCACTCTGTATTGGTTTCTGGCTCTTAAATACTTACCCCGGAGTAGTACTGTTTCAGGAATTGTTCTGAAAGGGCCATTCCATCATCTTCCCAGGCACTATTTGTGATATTAGTGCCATCTGCCACGAACCGGCCATTCATCCAGTGGCCACGTATCCATTTGCCATTTATCCACTGGCCACTCTCCATGCCGATACCTCCATCTGCTACATCAAATCCACCCATTCCTGGATCATCTGCTGGTCTGATGTACATTGTTGGCACATCCTGTAAAAGGAAAGATAAAATGCAGTTGGATGGATGTTTGAGTATATATTAGACTGTACTTGTCTTAAGAGTTTAGCAGTTGCTTTATTCATCCCATGGCACAACTGGGAATAACTGGGTGGGATTGAGGAGAAAATGAGATGTTGAGTTTGCAGTCCTACCCGGTCTTCTCCCTGTCCTTCTGTATTGTAGGAGATTAGGTGCTCTTTGGTGTCAAAGGGCATATCTGCAAAGTCTTTTCCAAAGCCACCTGCTCCAAAGCCGGCTGCTCCACATTGGCAGAACAGCAGCAAGAGTGGGATGACTGTAGAGGCAAACAGATTCAAACGTCTGAGCTAAAGCAATGGTGACAAGCAAGCGTGTAAATACATTTCCAATCAGGTATTTCTTCCCTGGAACTACATCAGCACAGGAATAAATGGATACAGGAAACAATTCAAGTGTACAATGAATTAGGGGTTCCCTGATAAATGAAATAGACTTTTATTAAATGTTTCATATTTATCACTCTAAAGAATGCTAAAGAACTTAATCTTCCCTTAGAGATACTAAAACATCACATATTTTTACATCTGTAGGTACTGTCGAGGATATTGAGAGCAAAGTGGAACTCACGTAATAGCATCAGGAGTCCCAGAAGGAGCAGGCCAATCCCAGCGCCTCCGAGCACAGAGCCCTTCTTAGAAGCCGCACGCTGTGAGCAACGGCCGCTGGTTTCACAGGTGCACACGCTCACCTTCAGCACCTGCGGCTCTGGACACGCCAAACCTTGCTGGTCTTGCACCTGCATTGTCACTTCCTTAGGTCCTGGCCACAGAGTCTCTTTGGTCCTCAAGATGGCCGTTGTATCTGCAGTAACATGGTCAACAAAACCATCAGGTTAAGTGTATATTTGTTACGGTCACTCTAGGTTGTAGACGCAACAGGTAGGGAAAAGGTAAAAAGGGGGAACTGTAGATAGGGGAGAGTGGAAATACTAATGATTTATGTTTAACAAAAGGTAAGGGGCCAGTTGGATATTTACTTAATCACATTTGTGTCTATTAGCAAACCTTTGCATTTGAATATTAGATAAAAGTTCTGAAGAAGAACATTTTTGGTAAGTAAAAACTTACCGAATTCTTCCCTAAACTGAACTAAAACCCATTTTCTGGGTCAGACAACTGCGTACCATTTAAGTGTTCCAAGATCCATTTTCCCTGGGTTTTTTCTGGGACAATGGAGAAGGTGAAAGGAGCACCATTGGGTGGAGCATCTTGATCCACAGCAGAAACGTACAGCGCTTCCTGCATGGTGCACATGTCCTGTACGAGGCTGGTGAGTTTTGGGCAGTGGTCATTAAAATCCTCAACCTGGATGGCAACGGTGCCTGTGGCGGTCTTTGCAGGCATGTCTATGATAAGAGATCAGAAGGATTCGTTTATTTGTGGCCTTTTAGTAAGATTATTTTTAACATTTACTTTATAATAGATCAGAAGCCCAAGCACTAGCGCAAACAAATTAGAATAAATGTTAGAAATGCTATGTACATGTGTGTGCTGTTGTGTATATTTATATTCCATTAGCATTACGTGTATGTAATTATGTATATTCAATTAGCTTAGGGATAAATGGGGACATTTTCCCTCTGTAGGACAAATAGTGTAATAATATCTGGTATACTTATTTCTAGTTCACTAGTCTACATCTGATACAGACTGGTGGTATCTAAATGAAAAAGCAAATATTACCATATTTGCCACCTGTTAATAATTTCAATTACCTGTCTTCTTAAATTATATAAAGGCAATGTAGAGTGTAGACAACTTGTGAGAATGGAATTGAAATTGGATGAATTTCATTTTCTGATAGAAGGTCATGTTGCAATATGTCCCTGCAATCCTATCATCTACAATAAAATTCAAAACATGCAGAGTACAGAACTATATCTCCCCCTAGTGACTCTATAGCTGTATTGCAACAGTTCTTTGTATTGCCACATGCTACACTAGCCCAAATTTCTGTCCTCTATACTGACATATTCTAAAGAACCACAAATGCTCCATACTACCTTTTAGTCTGAAAATAAAAACATAAAAAACAAACTTACATCCTCAAATGAGAACATTGTAATTAGTTGGTGTGTTACAGACAAATTACAAATATTACAAAACAAATATTACAAACGCATATTAAGAGCTACATTACCTTGAGTAATACATAAGATCTTGGCGGTGTATGTCCCATTAACCAGATATGGGGATTCTCGATCTGGATGTTTGTTCAGTCTAATGTCACCAGTTCTATCATCAATGGACAACCAGTTATCTGGATCAGAGCCTTTAACATATCTGAGAAAAAAGAAGAATAATTTGTATATTAAACTATATTGCAGAATAAAAGACCTCTTGCTAGTCCAAGCGTTGGTAAAACTAATATGAACTGACCTGACATTCTTAGCAGGCTGCTGTGTATCCGCATCTATAGCGGGGTATGAAGCAATGACCTTTGTTATGTCAAATGTCTTGCCATCTTCAGAAATGGGAACTGCTTTTACTTTGGGTCTGAAAACAGGGCCTTCAGGTTGGTTCTTTACTGTGACATTCACATTGTAAAGTTTACCACCTGGGAGTAACATTCCTGGGCTTCCTGGACTTCCCGGGCTTCCTGGAATAGCTCCAGTCCCTGCTCCACCACCTCCACCTGTCCCTGCTCCACCTCCAGCTCCACCACCAGCACCACCACCTCCAGCTCCACCTCCAGCTCCACCTCCAGCACCACCACCTCCACCTCCGGCTCCTCCTGAAGTTATCACCACTCCGTATGTCCCTGAGTCCCCTGACACTGAGGGGTGATACGGGGCAACATTGGACACAGCAAGGCCCAGATTCAAATTTCTGATCTCCTCATAATCCACAGCCTGAAAACACAAGAAATAGGTCACTCCTCTGGTCCGTATCACCACTGATTGCTCTTTGACTCAATTATACAGCTTCTTGCTAAGGCAGACCACTGATGTTTATAGGGCTACAAGAAATAAAAATATATAATGCAATTAATAATGTCTGAAATTGGCATAATTGTTTTCCATTAGTGAGATAATCATGCAACTGTGTAGAGAAACAATTTGGAGGGGTTGAGTGGGTCCAGCCATACCTTGTTGAGCATTAGGACCCCTTCATTGGTCTTTGTATCAGTGTAAATGCTAAAATATCCCGCTTCGTTGCCTGTGGCAATGATGAACTTAGCCAGCCAGTTTTCTGTGTTGACCAAGTCTTGATCAATAGCTTTAATTCTCATCACCTCCACATTTTCTGTGTTCTCCTCAATGCTGCATTGGTACTGCAGAAAGGGATAAACATGATAATGGGCTTTTTTATCTATGTTTCGGTATCTTGCTTAAAGGCATAGATCTATCGTTATCTTTACAACAGCAACACATGTATTTATAGGAATATAACTGTTCAACATGTTCTTGCTTACAGACTCTTTCTCCAGTGTTGGAATGTTGTCATTGACATCCAGGACGTTGACGAGGACCACCGCAGTTCCTGTGTTGCAGCCTCTCGCCCCGTTGAGATCTGATGCTTTTACAGTGAGTTCATACTGGCTAACAGCCTGTGGAAAAATTGTTTACTCTAATGAGATATTCCGCTAACTTCTGAACTTTGGTTAATTTAATAGCTGTTTGTGGAACAGAAGGTTTTGTTGAACTTCAGTACATGACTACTAACCACACAGGCTGCACTAATTAATTAGATTTGCAATATTCAAATAGTTTAAGACTCATCCGAATAGGTTTAATCATACAATCACAGCATGGTTGTTTCTATATCCTGTTTTGGTAGTCTTTTATGATGGTTACTACATTGTGCTATCCTGTACACCAGAATTTTGCATGTGGTTTCTCACCTCTCGGTCTAAGTAGGCATCATTAACCCGCACTTCACCATTTCGTGTGATCTTGAACATTTTCTTCTTTTGAGGATTGTCTGGTTTCTGGCTGATAATTTCATAAGCAAGCTGAGAGTTGGGGTTCCCAGGCTCATCTATATCAGTTGCTTGTAATGTCATCACGACAGTATCTGAAGATTTAATTAGTATTACTAACAGTCGTAGATAATGGTATTCATTCCCTTGGATATGTATTTAATACCTTTAACCATACTTAAATACTTAGGACATTACTTAGGACATTTGGGTAGTGTATATTACATACAGAATACTGATAGGCTAATGTGTTGGGGACTTGCCTGTGGAGCTGAGTTCAAACACAGAACCTGGTGATATACTACTGGAGAAGATGGGTGGATTGTCGTTCTGATCTTTCACCTTTATTCTCAGCTGAATATCATTCTCTGCCTCAGTGTTATTTGAGAATGTAGCAACCCCAGAGAGCTGCAAGGGTCAAGTAAAGAATTACTGTTATTATCAGCACTGCCGTCGGGTCAAATATGTCTGCTAATACTCCACAGTGATTCTTAACTTTAATTAAACTTACATTGTACTGGGCAATGTTTTCTCGGTCCAGGATCCCAGTTATTCGTACATCACCAGTGGAAGGGTCCACTACAAACAAGTGGTAGGGTGCTAAATCTGCACCAATGCCCTTTAGGGAGTATTTCAACCTGCCTGCTTCCTCCTTGTCTGAGCGAATCTGCAATACACATATTCAACATTATTTGTGCTAAAATTACATTGTCAGGCTGGATCCAATTTACAAAATAAAGTCACTGGACAGGAGAAGAGTTGTTATCTTTGTTATCTACTCAAGAGTTTATTTTATTATGTAGAAGTCAAACAACAGACAGCAAGAATTAGATCATGAGGTCATTCTCACTCTAGCAATAGGTCCATCTTTAGTATAGTCCACATTCTCCTCCAGAATTCGAGGTGGGACAATCCATTCTCTCTTCTGCCTGCGGAGAGCTACAGAAAAGTCGGCTGTAGCCTCAGCTTCAAACACAGCCTGTGAAAAGACACAGAGAAACACAGCTCAGCTTCAAACACAGCCTGAGAAAAGACACAGAGAAACACAACTGAACTTTTAAGCACAGCCTGAGAAAAGACAGAGAAACACAGCTCAGCTTCAAACACAGCTCCTTTTTTTTATATCAGCGATGTAATCTTGTTATCTATCTATCTATCTATCTATCTATCTATCTATCTATCTATCTATCTATCTATCTATCTATCTATCTATCTATCTATCTATCTATCTATCTATGATTGATATTATTGATCATGCATGTTTAGTGTTCTTTGATACTATAACATAAGAACCGATCATCCTGCACCTAAACACAAAATAGTGCATTTGTTCAAAAGAAAAATAAATATGGCTGTAATTTAGTGTTACATGCTATAAATGTGAACATTGACTCATATCATGTGGAGAATGTAGACTTATCCTGTTTTAATCTTTCGAGGCATTAGAGCACACATTTCACCTGCTGATGCATCGGGGAGGTTACAAAATGGCGGATAACCCGAGAACGGCCACCAGCCTGTGGGAAAAACCCCATCTGCTCCACAGGTAATCATCTATAGCATTACTGTCCTCCTCCCATCCAAACACATCTCCCTCAGCAAATACGACCGTGGTACACCGACATGCTCGAGGATCAGTGTGATTGAAGCCCTACTGAGGAACTGCTGAAGCAGCATCACTGTGGCCCCAGCCTATGGAAGCCTTTTAGCTCGTGTGCAGTTGGAGAAGTCCCTGCCAAAGCGTGCTGGCAGACTGGCTTGTCCACCACAGAGAATACTAAGGAGTGTTTTACAGTAACTGCTGACAAGAACAACTGATGCTTTTTCTTAACGTTCCACATTCAGAAAGACAACAGGTATACAAGCACAAGTGTGTGCTGGCAGTGAAGACAGTAACACATATAGCATTTTGATGTAATGCTTGCACCGTTAATGCTTGACAATGCAAAACGCCATTGCTTTTGTAATTTGGTTATTCTTTCCAGATTTTACTAGGACTATTAATGGCTACTGTGTCTACATTGTACTTATTTACAGTATATGTTTGTTTTTATTGAGCCGTGTAACCCCAGTCAATATACATATTTAGCCTTCCAGTAATTATTCTGTTAAATATTCCACCTGCAATGATGGATGCCATCAGACTGATTTGTGCTAATCATTCTACCTGATTCAAGATAATCTTAATCAGACCACCATCATGGACAGGCAAAGCAAAAACAAGCACATATTACACGGCAGTTCAGACAATAGTTGAAACGTGATTATAAAACCCCATTCATTTCAAACAAGAGCATCGATATCTTGTCATAAAACATTGTATGATAAAAATGATTAAAACATGAATTATAATGTAGTAGCCTATGATTTACTAGCTTATAAAGTGTGTTGTAATATGTTTTCAGGTTTCCTTTTAACCTCTTAAAGAAAGTTTACACAAAAACCGGCTAAGTAAAGTATATATCCACGAGCCCCAGTCCATATATATGTCATCATATTACTGGTATATATATTAAGCCAAACTCTTAATAAATACACTTGTTGTGAAGGGGTTATGCATGACCTGTTACGCCGAAATAGAGAAAACGCACAAAAATGATCAGTACGCCACAAAAATGTTCAAGACACACAAAAACGGTTGAGGCCAACACCCTTTACTATACAAGAATGACAACTTGGAAAAGTAATGGGAATGCGAGAGTTTAGTGAAGCCAGTGAAATACTCGACATTAAAAATATCGTTTCACCTGGCTTTGTTGCCATGACACCGAGATAGACGTCTACCTGTAGTCAGAAATAATGGGTCTACAACACTAAACATTACATACGGACCATAACTGTCATTCATAGACACAATAATACGCATGAATAAACCCAAGTTACAGAGTAACCCGGTTGCATTACGATTTGTTCTACCTGTAAGCTACAACCTGTTTTAACGCATTAAGCTATTCACAAAGTGTGATGGCCGGTCGTTGGATTTTCAACTGTTAAAATACACACCGTAAAGGCACTTGGAGAATTAACCATAAGCAAAGAAATTGAGAATACGTTTCAAAGTTTGCAACTGTCATAGACGTAGATAGTCTTAAACAAGCCGAGACTACTTTAAATAGAGTAATGGATTCAACCTGTATAACAATAATAAAAGAAACTTACCGATAAAATAAAACAAAACAGACACACAAGAGGCGGTAGGCGCCGGGCCATGTCCGGAAGAACACGTTTAGATCCTGCACACTTGCGGAGTCCACCAGCGCTTACTGCAAATATTGTAGTATTCACACAGCAGACGACGTCCGAGGCGAAAGCTCAGTGATAACAAATTATGAAAGAGAGACTGATTAAGACTTTCAACGGCGTCACACACCCTCACCTAGGGTTAGAGGTGGATCTTAACGTCAGAGAGAAAGGTGTGTGTGTGTGTGTGTGTGTGTGTGTGTGTGTGTGTGTGTGTGTGTGTGTGTGTCTAAGAGAGCGAGAATAGCTTGCAAAAAGAACATTAAGAGAAAGGTTTAGTCTGCTTTAACTACTGTACATGATTTCACAGACCTGTTTGATTATATAGGTTTAACTCTGCTGATACTTTCATCGAGCTGTATCGCGAGGCTAATACAAAACTATCATGTTGGTTCAGCTGTTTCACGCTGTCACGAACAATTGACAATGGATACATATCGGTTTTTTTCATGATCAGTGAGGCGAAAGAGAGTTTTGCTTGTTTTGCTTCAACGGACCCTAACAATGCGCTCTCAATATCTCAAAGAATTACGATAGGAAATAATAAGAGTATATCAGATCAATTGATAATTTCAGGGGCATTTCAGGAAGCTTGCTTTGGTATAATTGCATACCTGTCCAGGTAGTGTGGCATTGTGGTTAGACTATATATCAGACACACCCAAACACCTTGATCAGGTCTGACTAAATATTTGTACTTAAATAATGTTTCCCTGTGTGTCGGGGAGTTTATATATTTACAGTCAGCTTTTATTTTCATAATGAATTAATTGATAAATAAGAAGACATTGTTGCATAATTATTAGAAATGGCTCCATTGATGTTTAAAGTTTATATATATAAATATTTATGATGTTTATATATTGGCATTTCTGTTACGTCTGCGAGCATGCTGACATTTGGGCTAGCATATGCAAAGGAGTATGAGTTACTATGTTTGGGGCGGTGAGGATCCTGCAGGTTTGAACGTAAGGGTGCCTCGTGTCTGTGTGCAATGCTAGTATGATTTGTGTTCATAGCTGTTCCTAGGGGCAATGCATACTCTCTCCCACAAATATGCATGTAGACTTTTTTTTTACTTTACATGCACACACACATTTCCAGAAAAAAAAACATTTAGTTGCAAATGTCTGGAAGGAGGGAAGGACCCAAAGTAAAGCGTAGTTATACATTATCATTTAATTACAGTTTAGCTCCCTTAGATAAGTGGTCAAATGCTGAAACTGGGTACTGTGTTGATGATACTATTATAATGAAAGAAATTCTCATGTGTAAAAGAGCGTTTGACCGAGGCGAGGAAGGAATGAGCCAGGGTGTGTCTCTGATTCAGGAGTGGTTCTCTGCTTTAAGGTGTTGTCTGACTGCTGGAGGGGGTGACTGGCACAAACATAAAGGAGGGAGAGAAAGACATGTGAGAAAGAAGTGAAAGAAAAAAATAATAAATGAGTCATTTATTCTGCCCAGCCTTGAGGCATGCTGAAACAGACATTACTGTTTCTCTGTGAATTTCTATTTTCTGTCTGTCTGTCTGTCTCTCTCTCTCGCTCTCTCTTTCTCTCTTTCTCTCTCTCTCTCCCTCTCTCTGCCTCTCTCCTTCCTCCAGCTTTGCCAACCGAACATACAAGATCTTGTTCAAAGCATGTACGTTAATTAAGCAGAAAATTGTAACCTTTACAAAGACTTTTGTCAAGGCATGTGGAGTTTTCCTCAGTGTTCCTCTTTGCTTTTGTGCCTCTGCCTCTCTCTCTGTCTCTCTCTCATTCTTCAGCTTAGCCAGTGGAAATCAGAAGATCTCGTCCAAAGTGTATAAGTTCATTAAGTAAAAAACTTAAAGTTTTAGAGTGACTTGTGTTTTTCGTTATTGTTGTTTTTTTTTTTTTTTCAAAATCAAAGCACAGGAACTGTAGCTGGGGCTATGCTCAGGGAGGACAGACACAATAAGACCTGCATGTTAACTAGCCTTTCAACCCTTCTGAACCACCACAAATCAGCCCCCAGTGCCTGAACCCTGGGCAGGGCAAAGAAAGAGAATTAGAGTTGAGGGGGCGAAAGTACACAAAAAGGCAACACATCGAGACAACCAGTCTTGCGGGAACCTCCCTGTTCGAACGGTAAACAGACTCAAACATGGCCAGCTTTGCTGTTGATTTAATTGTAAGAACATGCCTTTAACGTGATTAGGACACTTGAATGACTCACAGACAGGTCATAGACGGAAAGAATAGAAGGGGGGGGGAGAGATGACATTTGTTGGGTGTGAATCCAAGGGTGGGGCTAAAATAGCACACTAGTCAGCACCCAGTTCTCCTGTGGTGACATGTCAGCAACTCTCTCACTCTGTCGTGTCCTGCATGGGGAGCTAACCCTGGATGTGGGCATCATACACAGTAATGCAGTTAAAACAAATAGGTTCACTCCCACAGAGAAAGAAAGGCTCGGAAGTCTGTTTCAAAACAAACATTTATGGGTTTATTAGAGGGTTAGGACTTTTGCGAGGGTTTGGTGTTTGGATTTTTTTGTAGTCATCACTTAGGCATAAGACATGCAGGAGGTTACTGTGAGTCCTGGGAGCAGTGAAGAAGAAAGTCCTCTTCTATGGCTTACTGTGCTATGCATTTAGGATATTGTAGTGGTTGAACATGGTGCTTTCTGTGCATTATTGTCATCTCCTGCTACATCTGCATGGAACTAGTGCAGAACACACATTCAGCCCCTGCCCTTTAGCTCAACAGGGGTAAAACAAGAAAACAAACAAACAAACAAACAAAACAAGTCCTGTTTTTACATTTGTGGTCCATGGGGTCTGAGTGTGCCTGCTCCTGTTCGTAAGGGTGTGGCACAGGCGGACTGACGCTTGCTTTGTTTCTCGGTGAGCTCCACGGCAACGCCCTCAACGGCCTCGCTGGAGCACTGCCTGTCTCGGCATTCCTGCGTTTTTCCTTTGACGCCTTCTCCTCCTCGGCAATCAATCTCTATGTCTCTCTTTCAGTCTGTCTCCTTTTCTCTCTCTCTCTCTCTCTCTCTCTCTCTCTCTCTCTCTCTCCTTACCCCACTTGCTCTCTTTCTGTTCCAACCCTCCACCCCTTCCTTGCTCACATTCTCAGATGTTCTCAGTGTGTGTGTGTCTCTTTAACAGCACCATTCAACAAAAAACAACCCCAACCCTCCATAGCAACGGTGCTGAGTGAAACTTGAGCAGACAGATAAGCCAGCCAGTGAGAGAGAGAGCAAGAGCGAGAGAGAAAGAAAGAGAGAGAGAGAGAGAGAGAGCAAGGGAGACAAAGCCAGAAAGAGAAACAGGGTGGGGGGGGGGGGGGTGTCCACATTTTTTCTGAGGGACACATAATGATCTGCAGCTTAAAGACACAAACTTTTAGTACTCTAAAACTAAAACAATTATTTAAATGGTGGACTTTAAAAAAGTGTATTAGTTATAGGGGATTATTCACTGACTCCTACTTGTTTTTATGTATGAGTGTTGGTAGGTTTGAAATCTGAAATATATGTCATATAAACTTTAAATAAATGTTAGAACCCTTTACCTAACTTAGTATGAATGGTTTCTCATCAGAGCAGCCTGTTTATTTCATGCGGTATTACAGTTATACTGGTCTACTGTATTGCTGTAGTTATACTGGTCTACTGTATTGCTATAGTTATGCTGGTCTACTGCATTGCTGTAGTTATACTGGTCTCCTGTATTGCTGTAGTTATACTGGTCTACTGCATTGCTGTAGTTACGCTGTTTTCCTGTACTACTGTAGTTACGCTTGTCTCATGCGTTGCTGTAGTTACGCTGTTCTCCTGCATGACTGTAGTTACGCTGGTCTCCTGCACTACTATAGTTATGCTGGTCTCCTGCTTTACTGTAGTTATGCTGGTCTCATGCGTTACTGTAGTTACGCTGGTCTCCCGCTTTACTGTAGTTGTGCTGGCCTCATGTGTTACTGTAGTTACACTGGCCTCATGCTTTACTGTTGTTACACTAATCTTCATTACTAGCTGGTGCCACTGATGGCCACAGCTTTGAGATGTTGTTAAAGGAACCATCGTTTCCATGTGTATATGCTCAAAAGAAAAAAAAAAACAGGATAAAGTTGTTCAAATAGTTCAGAGGTAAAATAAATATAAATTGAGTAGAAAAAAAATACATAAAAATACACTTTCTCGTTTTATTAGAGAATGGGGATATCCTGGCAATGATAGCCAGTGACCAAGAAATGTACACATGAGAATGTGAGGTGTGTGTGTTTTAAGGTTATTATGTTGAATTATGTAGATTATTTGTTCTCAGACACTGTGTGGGTTTTGTCTTGTATTCTGATGATTCCAGGAACCTGTTGGGTTTATGATTGTGTCAAAATCAAGAAGGTGACTACACAGTAGCACAACAACCTGTGACCAGGTTGCTTCAGACAATGTGTCATTAAGAATTTGAACTAGTCAGAGAAAAAGTTTACATGTGACGGTAAGTGTGTGTGGATGCAGAAGCACATCATGAGATATTTGTCATAGACCTGCAGGGTATACCTACCATCACATCTGTTTACTCTTTCTGTCTCTTACAAACACACTCATTAAATTCATACACCAATGAATTTTTTACAGTTCCATAACAATAATTTGAGTAAGATTACTGAGTGTTGGATTTCAGTGAAAACTCTAGTCATTATGTCTGTACATTCTTACAGTTAAGATTGACATTTATAAAGTCAGATTTTTAATAATGATTGCCTTTTAATATCCCATGATAAACAACATAATTAGCAAATTAGCAGTAACTGCTTGTTTTCCTAGGATTAAATTTCTGACCCTGACAAGGCAAGATTGTCTTCACCACTGGTGTCTAATTTAAGCTCTGTTAATTGTACGAGACTTTAGAGTTATTGCCACAGAGATGTGGACACAGGTGAAGCAGGTTACACCTTTTGCTTATATCAATTCACAATGTTGCTGACAGACTAAAATATTTAAACTGTCAAAGATTTTCTCTTACAAAAACTATAGAAGTGTGGCATTTGATATCTTTATTTCAGGGCCACACTATTGTCCAACATAACCACTTTAACTTCTAGGTCTTGAAAATATAGCTACAATCCTAAAACCGTAGCTACACCTTACTAAATGGCGTACTAAGGTGCACACTACATCTGTCTCAGGTTTGGCTTAATACCAAAAATACACACACACACACCACAGTGAGGAAGGAAACATTCCCAGAGAGAGAGAGAGAGAGAGAGAGAGAGGGAGGTGGTAATCCAGTAAAGGCAGTCATGCAAGCCCTTGTTACCTGAGCTCAGAAAGAAGGCACTGAGAGAAAACAGGGTAAGAGAGTCTGTTGAGGACAGAGGTGTAGAGTTACCACTGCACTTTTGTGGCCGGGTCTTAAACAGCAGGAGATAGCCGGGTATGAAACCCTTCTGAACGGCAACCTTTTGTAGTTCATAATGCGAAATGATTTAGAATGCAAGAATGCAAAAGAGAAGATATTTTGTTTTGCTGAAAGCACCCACTGCAGCGTACACTCTAGGGGGCAGGTCCTCACCGAGGAACAACGTGTGACCAGCAGTCTTGTGCAATGCTTCACTTTCACTCATGCTCTTACTCTTTCTCTTTCCCACACACACGTATGCTCTCACACACACGTTTTAAAGTGACTCAGCGATGATAATCCATCTGTGAAATGATAGAGAACACATGGAACCTCAGGTGTGGGTGTTACCAGGTGTGTCTGAAGCTCTGAGCAACACACCCATGCCAGTTTCAGGATTATACACCTTGTATACGGTTGATGTACTGCTCTGTCCTGTGTTTACATTAGAAATGTATAAGTGATATTTATTGATATTAGCATAAAGAATAAAAGTATATTATGAGAAAAAAAAAACCCAAAATGCAGCCTACAGTAAGGCAAAGAAAAGGCAAAAATTAATCGTAATCTGCCTTTTTCCTGTTAAACTGAATATGCTGTGAGTTCACTCAGTTAGAAGCCTGGTCAGATAGTTGGGGCAGAGGTTTTAGAAGCACTCACACTGACGTTCCAAATTCCTCAGGCCCATGGAATGGGTTTGACTGAGCGTGACGTTGTGTCAAATGCCCGCTGTGTTTTAACACCTAGTGCTCTGCTGAGATTCATCCACCAGTGTGATGTGTCCTCATCAACATTTTATTTTAAATGCAGTTATTGCCTCATCTTTGTCTTCCTGACATAGCCCACTGCTAAACCTGACGCCACTTTAACCTTCTCATGCATGTCAGTATTCAATCAGTACTCAATCAATCCTCTTCCCGAGCATTTGCAGCCCTGAATAAAGGGAACACACACACTTCAGAGTGTGTCCTGAAATGCAAGACCTACTTTAACTAAGCAGGTTTTCCCAACTTTGCTTAAGAGATAAATCTTTAACATGCTACAACTTAAGTGAAAAGATCCTTTCCCATTAAGGTTCATCAGACACAGACAAATTATGAATAATGTCAGTTGTCAACACACCCACATCCACACACGCACACACAGAGGAAGAACCACAGTTATGAGTTACTTGTGGCTAAAAAACCTACACACTACACCAATCCTTATCTTATCTTGATTTGGGGTCTTCATATTGAGACATATCTTTTTGGTGACAAAATAAAATGGCATCCTAGATATTATTATTTTTTTATTCATATAACAGGTAAATGAATTGCAGTAGACAAGCAGCAGCTTAGCCTGTCGGTAAATCTATCCCAACTAGTCTGTGAGATGTTAGAAATAATTTGCTCAAAGAAACATCAAAATAAACATAGAACAAAGAATTTGTACATTTACTTCCATTAGGTTAGTTTCTACGGCAGTAATGTGCCTACTTTAAGACTAATATTCTTATAAACTTAAACCTGTTTGATATGACTCAGATGTAAACTAGACACTACAGTCTAGTTTCGCATAGTTTCATGCGTTTTCATTCGTGAGCCATCACCATTACTATCTTCCGTCTAGTGACTACCAAAACAGCTCACATACTGGACTGATTGTGAACCGAAGTGCACTTCCTGGTTGTAATGTCAACTCAAGGCTCACTCGGTTAACACATGGCTGTATGACTCTCCCTCGTCGAGCCGTTCGTGGTACCGGGGTGTTGCCTCCAACACCTGTCCACACATCACTCCCCAATACCGCTCTCTCTCACGGGCACGTGTGCGCGCACACGACGAGTCTCACAGGTAGGACAGTAACTCACTCCTGGGTTCGCTGGTGCACAAAGACATGAACGTAACCTGCTAGGTAGACCCACCGAGCACGCTTCTCTTACGTCTCCCCCACGGCAGAACAGCTAACGCCCCGTCACACCCATGTTACAAATTACAATGGCTTGAAAGCTGCCCGCCTCCCCACCACTACACCGCGCCCAAGGACTTTATCCTAGCCTCCCCAACAGGAGACGTTACGGTGGTGCGGAGCGCCGACGTTTACCGCTCTAAAGAAACCACTGCGTTATTAAACATGTTCAAGGACGATATTTTCTCTGTTGGCCTGTTCTTTGTGGTAAGTTTGAGCAAACGTGTACTCTTAACTTTTTTTTAAACTTTAAAATCGAGAATATTCTTGTGGTCTAGTACGCGTGTGGTCTATTAAGTCGGTATCGTGTCTGAAGTTATGTGCCTGTTGTTGTCGAAACTGCCCACATAACTATAGAGGTATAGTGTGTGTATATCGGGTATGTTCACAACAAAACACCCCTCTCTGTGTTTCGGGTTGCATCGCAAGTGTCGCTAAGCTATCGCAGTTTACAGCCTTAGTTGAAGAATGGCAGTCGGATAACAACTCGAGTGTTTCGAGGCAAGGCTCGTGTAAAGACTGGGCGGCTTAACAAATAGCCTATATCCACAAGCAGTTTGCATATTTATTCTCCAGCAGGACCTTATCTGTTGGCACCCTTTCGGTTATGGTAGGTTAATGATTGTAGAAGGCACATTCGTAGTAGTGGTTAGGTCATCTTACTGTAGCTCGTAGGTTTGTTATGGAAAAAGCGAAGCACCTTCACCTACAAGGTAAAGACCTTCCGACTGCATGTATAAACTACAGAACAGATAGAGCTAAGGCGATGGTCTGCTCTGTCAGTTTCTTTTAATTTCTGAGGGGTTAGACACACACACACACACACACACTACAGCCACACTGTTGAATTCTGGTCTGACTGACAAACAACATAGGGACTTTAAACAGTAAATTAACAAATGAAAAAAGGGTTCATATGGTTTTATTATTGATGTTATTATTGACTTCCCTTCTTTTTGTAAATAGTGATTGTATTGTTATTTGTTATAAAAATGTATGTTTGGTACATGCTTATTATTACTTAGTAAACATGCTGTCAATTTTCTCTTGGTGCACATGTCTAAAGATACAGTTAGGAACATGTGTAACCTTACATGATCCTGTGTGGGGTTCAAGTTAGAACAGAAGAGGTTAATCAGCATTATGTCACCTTAAGATCATTGCAGAACTGTGAGTGAAAGCTTGCGTAATACTTCTGTGCCATGCTACAAGGTATTCTTCAAAACAAGGTTTCATTTATTGTTGTAACTTATTTTAGTTGGACTTAAAGACTAAAATATTCTGATATTTGGAATTTGATTTGACATTTTACGCCTTTGGGGATGTATGATGATTTCTTATTTTGCCCAATCTTGAGGAGTTTTGTGTTCTGTGAGTGGTGCATTCTTATATGGTTAGGTGAGCAACTGATAACAAAGGTTAGCTGGAAGTGTATTGCTCTACCATGTTCTGTGCAGCTGTCCCATGACGACTACCAGCACCCCCCCTGCAAAAGCGTGGGTGTCTGGAGGAGTGGGGAGGAGGTGACTTCTGCTCACACTGGGAGGAGCAGCTTCTACTTTCAACATCTGCTTCTCATTAGGATGAAAAAATCCCAACAAAATATTCATCCCATCCCTCAAAAGCACAATATGGGTGCCAAGAACACAAAAACCTCAAAACATAATAGAGAAAGTCCTCCCTTAAAATCTGTGTGGTTCAAACTCCAGCTTCATCCACTTAACTGCACAACTGTTGCTTTCTGTCTGACCTTGATACTCGTGCTTCTGTTCTCTTTTACATAGCCTTACCACCACCGCTGTATGAATTATAACCAGCGCTATTTTAAGGGGAAGACATGCAGTGTGTGTTTGCTTGTAGAATAGAATAGCATAGAATAGACTTTCACTGAAATTGTCTTGGGTACTGTGTGGAGTTTGCTCACATGCACTGTGACAGTTGTGGCAAAAATGTGCAGTAGCTGGCAAGGAGTTGGTAGTTAGTCTGTTCTCTGCTCCTTCAGTTCCTGTGCAGTTCTGCAGAGTCATGTGTTCAGACAGACGTCCAAGCACAAGTGCCTCAGCGACTACAGCGTGGCCATGTCATCTCCAAAGGTAAAGAGGTGGCTTACCCAGCATATATAACACGCACATAAAAAAGATCTGCAGCTGACAACCTTTGTTTCGTGGTTCACTTTCTCATCTTTCTTCATTGATTAGTTCTTGTTTATTGGTTAGAAAAGATTTTTTTTCTTTTGAATGTATAACCATAATTACTAATACTGGGGATTCTCTAGTCATTGTTGGGATTGTCTCATGTTCTTTTTCTAGTGAATCTGGGTAATTGCGGGACGAGGCATTTGGATTTGACCTGCAGTGACCCAGACTTCGCTGTGAAGCCAGATGGAACTATTCTCACTTCCCAACTCACCACAATACCAGATGATGGCAGATCATTCTCGGTTCTGGCGAAGAGTGAGACGGGTCAAACATGGAGGGTCAATGTTGCTCTCTTCCCGGCTGATCAGGTGATCCTGCAGAGGGAGTCATGCACGATGTTGTGCAAAGTGTAACTTGGGTGTAATGCTTCAGGCTGGGATGACCAGAATCCAGTACAGTTTGCTGAGTTTACTTCTCTAACATATCTCCAAAATCTGGGGATGAACTAATGAGATGAACTAGGCCTCAGTCAAAAGCTCTACAGACTCTACAGTGTTCTTGTTGTTTGTGACTACAGGTGTTTCAGAAGTCCAGCAATGATGCTCTCAAGCGTTTTAAGAGACGATGGAGACCTCCGCCTTTCAATGTCATTGAGAATGATAAAGGACCTTTCCCTAAGAATGTGGAATATGTAAGATCACAACACTTTTTAATTTTTTGTCACAGTCTCACATTTATCCTTCTCTTTGTCACCCCATCCTGCAATTCACCCTGCTGGCCGCACCCTGTGCCCTAACCATACCAGCCATCTCTTCCTGTCATCCCCAGACACCCCCCGCCACCCCGCCCATGTTTTCACCCATGGTTATTGCCTCTCATATCGATCCTGCTGTGCTTCTCTCCTCTGCCAGGTTGCATCGGACTCATCAGTAGATCACATTGTTTATTACACAGTCGAAGGCATGGGCATTGATTCTGAGCCTGTGGGCATTTTTAGACTCTATGGAGACTCTGGCTTGCTACAAATACTCCAGGCTGTTGATCGTGAGCAGTACTCTAGGTTTGATGTAAGTACTTCTAATTCTTCTCCTCCGTTCTTTTGCACAGAGCAATTATGTACATAGGGTCATGTACTCAAAAAAAGTCAACAGAGCTCAAATGAACTTTATTGCTCTGAAATATTTTGTATTTGTATAATTAAAAGCAATGTGGCAAGGCATATATTACAGCTCACACATGTCTAATATTCAGAGGTTCCTCTGTATTTTAAGTGAATCACTTGTATAATTTTATTTATATTTGCTATGATACTCCATGAAAATGTTCACCTCTCCTGATATATGCTGGAATCTCTCACCTGGTGCTCTTCATCCTCAGTTCGTGGCTCATGCATTTGACAAGTTCTCCAATGTTGAGACAGACCAGCCTCTGCCAATCACTGTGTATGTACAGGACGTGAATGACAATGCTCCAGAGTTCTCCAGTCTTCTGATATTTGTCACTGAGGAACATAGCAAACAAGGTGAGAGAGACACAGACAGACACACACACACACACACACACACACACACAGAGCGAGAGAGAGAGAGAGAGAGAGAGATATGTGTTTCAGTATAGTTTCAGTTGGATCACAAATCCAAATGCAGTTGGATCACAAATGCAGGACCTTGTCAGACCTTGTCAGGACCTTATTTTCACAAATGCATTATTTTATCATCATCCATTTGCACTGCGGCTTTTGAGCAATCAAAGTTGTCAAAAATAAAATGCAAACACTAACTAAATGTAAGGAGTCTTGAACCACCAGATTAACAGAATGCACAATGTGGAAAGCCATTCATAGCGAGAGGGCGTGATCGTTGGTCTTTGGGTGGGAGGGCTGCCCTCTGCTTCCTCTCCCCTCTTTCAGTGTGATGCTACCAACCACTGGGGCATCTGTCAGGTCACCAGCAGAGAAACGAGCACTTAGCCCTCAAACCAGTGTCCAGCTCTCTCGTCTCACTGCGTGAGCAGCAGCTCAAAAAGATCTAGTAGTCGTCTTTGCAGGTCTCGGGGAAGAGTTTGTTAGCTGGCCTGCACACAGCTTGGGAGCTGTCATGGGGATGGGGACCCGCATGAATCTGACCGAGACAAGCAAGAACTGGCAATGATTCAGTTAGGAAAAAAGTGAGCCCAGTGCATGCTGGTACTTTGTTTTATATGATGTGCAAAAATGATTTGCTTTTCTATGTCTGGGCCATGTGAAGGCACTTATGTAGGGATAGTGAACGCCACAGATAAGGATGAGCCCAACACCCTCCACACCAAGATCAAATACAGCTTATTGAACTGCACCGACCTCTTCACCATTGACCCATACAGTGGAGTATTAAGGACCTCCAACGACAGGCTGGACAGAGAGGTATGCAGTTGCCTGGACACATTTACCTTGCTTCATATACCAGGTATGAGTTATACACTGTGGTGTATAACTGTGGTGTATAACTGGGCACATTTGGACAATGCCTCTCTAAATCTGTCCAGATTGATAGATGTGAATATATTTAGGTGTTTGGTAGTGGTATTCAGTATATTACATTTTACCCCCACAGACTCAAGATAGGTACTATGTACAAATGGAGATTAGAGACATGAATGGAGCCCCGGATGGTCTGTCAAGAACTGGGGTCGCTGTTGTTTCTCTGACCGACATTAACGACAATCCACCCACCTTCAGACAAACAGTGGTAGGTTTAGAAGAATCTTCTTTCAGTCAAATCAAATCAAATCAAATATATTTGTATAGCGCTTTTCACAACACATGTTGTCACAAAGCGCTTTACAGGATTAACAAGGTTAACAATACTAAAACCACAACACACCACTACTGTGACTCCAAGTCATTTCTTAGACTGGAATCAAAGGTCATTTGTCTATATGTATTTGTTACATAATTACTGATCTATGAAATGATCATGAGTGTCAACAAATACTCAATACAACAAGGTTCTTACATGTCACGCCATACTCAGTTTTTCTCTGTGCCAGCTACAGCAAATGGTTATTGTATAACAGAGGTTATGGAAGTATTTACATGTCCTCAACAATTTTAAACAAAACAATTACACACACGATATGACATCCAATACCTCTAAAGCATTTAGGGTTTCACACAGGGCTCAGGTCATCACTTCATACTATCAAGAATTAGTCAATAGAGGAATGAGTTGTGCACCGTATATGGCGGGGCCTTTGGACCTCCATCAGCCCATCAGTACTGGTTCTGGTCGCAGTGCCATTCACAATCCTGGTTTGTGTTCTGTGGGACAGTACAAGGCTAAGGTGCTGGAGAACCAATCGAACGTCCAGGTCCTTCGCATCCCTGTTGATGATCTCGATCTAAAGGGAACCCCGAACTGGAAGGCGGAGTACGACATCACCAAGGGCAACGAGAGCGGCAACTTCTGGATCACGACAGATCCCACCACGAATGAGGGCCTGCTCTACGTCGTAAGGGTAGGCACAGAAGCGCAGAATGCTGACGGACACTGCTGGCTATGGGGAGGGTTACAAACATTTCAGAACAAACAACAGATCGAACAGAAAAAATTAATTTGTTATTGTTTTTTTTTTTTTTGGAGATTTTTGTGAAGAGCTAATGCCCAGTTAAGGACTAGGTAATAGGTTTCTCCTCGGGTTGTATATGAATGCTGGTTATGGGTATATTTACCTGCAGATGGATTACTTTTGATGTACAGTGTCATTGTCCTGAAGCTGCTGTGGTGGACATTGCGTCTTTGCTAAGGCGTGTTTCATTTATGGCAGAGTTACAATGTTAGCCTGTTATCTGTAAGCAGGGTGGGAAAGAGACAGTGTGTTGCCCTGTCTGATATGTTTGTTTGTGTCAGTAGGCGCGCCCTTGCCCACGACCAGCAAGCTAACACAGGAAGAGTTTCCTCAAGGCGTTTTCTCTGCTCGAAGAGAAAATTTGTCAATATCTCATGTCTGAACGCACTAAGGCGTCGGCGCGGAATAAATCAGATCAGCCATGTTTCTGCTTGCAGAACACATTGTGGTTGTAAACCAGAAAATGAAAGCTGAATTATGCAAATCATTACTGCTCCCCTGCCATGCTTACCACTGTATATAGGTTGCTATTGTACACCGTTTTTAGCATGCTGAACAAAGACACTTATTGAGTTGTTAAGTCTCTTCAGTGTGTCCCAGTGTGAACAAAGCCATATCCCCATGCTATGAAAGGCAAAAAAACATGAAAATTGAAGAATGAGAAATGTTTTTTGAAAACAACAAACGAAACACGTATAAAATACATATATTATTCAGCTGTTATCATTATCTATTCCACAGTGACAAGTGTTCTCTCCTATTTTTTCCCCTCTCATCTCCTCTCCTCAGCCTTTGGATCGGGAGAAGCAGGAGAAGCTAAACCTGGAGGTGAGGGCCCGTAACCAGGTTCCCCTGACCAGAACCACTGCCACCTGGCAGACGGTTCCAGTGGAGCTGAGTGTGGAGGATGTGGACGAGGGGCCGGAGTTCTCTGTGCCCATCCTGCAACTCAGAGTCAAGGAGAACTTACCCAACGGAACGCACATTGGAGTATACACAGCCATTGATCCAGAGACCAAAAGCAGCACTGGCATCAAGTAAGTTTGTGCTTATGTATAGGTTCAGTTTGGGTTGATTTTATTAAACTGAAGAAACGAAGAAACTTGCGGAACCAGAGATCTTCAGGGCAATCATGTAGTGTTGGAAGTGAATGTTCAGGGAGGATCTAATCCACTGTTCTCCTGTCTCAGGTACTACAAGATCCCTCAGTCCGACCGAGGCTCCTGGATCTCAGTGGTGGAGAACACTGGCGAGCTGAAGACTGCAAACATCATAGACCGAGAGTCTCCTCTTGTTATAAATGATACATACAACATTACCGTAAAAGCTGTGGACCAGAGTGAGTGTGCTGGCACAATACTTGGTCAAATCTAAAATAATGAGTGTATTTGTTATAAATATAACATATATTATTATTATTATTATTATTATTATTATTATAAAGCTTTTCATATAACCTCTTATAGCTTTGTATTTGACAGCTTCGTGATCTTATACCACACAAATGTATGTTTAATATAAAATACCATGGATGTTATGAAGCTTAGGCAGGTGCCTGCAGTAAGTTTCATGCCACATTTGAAAAAAACCTTTGCTCAGTAATGGAGATTTCCACTCATGTTCTAGACTGCACTGATTCAGCATGTCTGAGGAGAAGCAGTCTCTCTGAGTTCCTACGGCGTGTTTCGCTGTATTCTCTTAATGGGTGATATCTTTGGTTCAAATCTGAGAGTGAAACCGAGCACCACAGAATGTTGCAGAATGGCATTCCTAGATGAGATCTCTTCCTCTCGGCCTTATGGCCACTGTGAAGGGACGTTCTTAGGTCATGGAAGGTCCAACCCGCATTGTCGTTATGCTTAATTGTCTGTAGCACAAGGCATTTGTGTGGAGAACCGGTTAGGTGATACAAAAGCAACTGTTAATAAAAAGAGATGCCACATTCTGAGGTGAACAAAATGTTTGAACAGATCCACATGTCTTTAACTTTGGCTTGATATGACTTCTGCTTTTACTGTTGACACTGACTCCCCAGTCAAAATGACCATATTAATGTAACATTAGCACCTGGCAGCTGTTAAAGCCATTTATACGTGGAATAGAGCAAATAATCAAACACTAAACTGATGTCCTGCTTCCTCAGGTCAGAAGAGTGGCACTGGCACAGTGATGATCCTGATCGAGGATGTGAATGACAACAGTCCCTTCATAAAACCCTCCAAGCGGGTGGCTTGTACCTCGAATGGTAAACGAGGCTCCGTTCTTATCAAAGCTGAAGACTATGACAAGCCACCGTATGCTATACCTTTCAGCTTTGAACTGGGCAGTGAGTTTGCTGGAAAGTGGAAGCTCACCAATGCCACAGGTATGTCAGTGGACACTGAGGCTTCAGGAATGCTTATGGTCTCATCTTTAAAGTTCTATGATGTTTTCACAGTTATAAAAAATGTTTTTGTATTAAATAAAAATATGCATGTGTATAGAAAGCCCTTAAGGCAAGTGTTGTGTAGTGGTCGATGTATTTCAGTTTGTCATGTCCAATGTCCAGGCATGTTAAATGTCCAGTGGTAATGTTAAGTTAGCCTGTTCTGTTTCTCCAGCTACCACAGTCATGTTGGAGCCGGCGGAGGACATGCCTAATGGCATGTACCAGGTCCCCCTGATAATAAAGGACCTCCAGGGCGAAGGGGACAAACAGATGGTGTCCATACGAGTTTGTGACTGCCAGAGCAACGGAGAATGTCCAGACTCGGGTGTTTCTGCCAGACTGGGAGGATGGGCCATCCTCGCCATGCTGCTCTCCCTACTACTGCTCCTGCTGCTCTGTAAGCCCCTCCCCCTGGTCACACCCTCAATCACAAACACTCCCCTCTCTGTAAGCCCCTCCTCTAGGCCACACCATCAATAACAAGCACTCCTGCTCTGTAAGCCCCTCCCCCTGGCCACATCCTCAATCACAAACACTCCTGTTCTGTAGGCCCCTCCCCCTGGCCACACCCTCAATCACAAACACGTCTGCTCTGTAGGCCCCTCCCCCTGGCCACACCCCCAATCACAATTTGTTTTAACCCCAGTTCAGTGTTGAATGTGAGGTGTAATTGTCAGTGCCTTGTAAATGTAAGCTTACCAAATTCTAACTGATTTCTTGAATTATTCACATATGCACCCTTCAGTATTAATGAGCCATGATGATACTGACATTTTTATGGAGATAAAACTCTTAAATCAACACAGGGGAGTTTTAAAATATTTTTTAAATCTTGTTAGTTTCACAACCGTTCATATTTGTCAGTGAGGCGTATGAGCAGACCCATTAAAACACACAGTGATTTGATCTGCTGCTTTGAGTAATGGCCCTCCATCCTGTTCTAGGTCTGCTGCTTCTCTTTGTGTGTACCACAAAGGGAGAGAAACTGCAAATGATTGACGATGATGGAAGTGGGGGAATGCTGCTCAAATCCAACACGGAGGCTCCGGGGGAGGAAGTGGTGAGAGTGGTTTCAGGCCTCACCCTTTCAGCCATAAAGGAAGAGCGGAGTTTATGTTTAGCTCAGGATATGTGTAGCTCCTTACTGTAGGCTGTCACTGCCTGCAGCTGCGACTCCAACCAAAGCCTCAGCAACCCCCCAGCCAGTCTGCGTTTTTTTGATCACTTCCATCAGCCCTAGGCAAGCACATGTATGTAGCGCAAGTTGATTACATGTTGAGCCTAAACAGAATGAAAACCATGGCTGGCTGGAGGATCAGAGGGAAAAGGGTTCAGGAGTCCTTCATTTAATATTCTTGTGCCAGACGTGAATCTGATGACCGTGAATCTTATCCCCCCCCCCCCCCCCAACAGAAAGAAGCCCCTCTGCTGATAGCACCTGGCAGCAAGGTGGATGGAGGAAGTTTCACTAAGGGCGGAGGTGGCGGGACCATTGACTATCGGACAATCGGCTCTTATGGAGGCCAAAACGTCATGGGACAGCAGAGCGTCTTGGGAGGCTCTCAGGGCATGTACGGCACCGGCCAGTTCAACACCTTCCAAAAATACTCCGACATGGCCACCGTGGAAACGTGGAGGACCAACGAACTTTACCTGGACAACGTAAGTGGAGCTGGTGACTATGCAACATATTCGCACACGTATAGATCTAAGCAAGCAGAGGCCGGAGTGCCTTTCTCTTCCGATCGCTCCTACCCAGACTGTAGACACTGCACGCTGACCTTACGCTCGAACCTTTCTACGTAACCCCTGCGTTTAAGCTGCGATGCCCCGGTGCAGAGGGCCCTTGTTTCGCTGCCTCTTTTGCTCATGCTCCGTAGTGGTGTACGTTCTCTCTCTCTCTCCGCCTGGGGCATCTTATTGGCATTCTTTACGGCTTTGATGTACTCTGCTAATTTAATTTCTGATTTCTTGGCTCTTCCTCTTATGGCAGAAACTGTATCACTTCGGTGAGGAGGACGACGGGCGTTTCGCGGCTGATGTGCTGAAGCCCTATGGGTACGAGGGTGCGGGATCTCCTGCAGGGTCTGTTGGGTGCTGTAGTATCCTCAGTGACCGAGAGCCTGTGGACTTCCTCGATTCGCTTGGCCCCAAATTCAGGACACTCGCTGATGTCTGCACGAGCAGAGCGGTGAAGGGTGGGCAGTGAGACACAGGCGGAAGGGGGGGCGAGACGGTGTGAGAAATGACACGAGATTCGTTTGAGTAGTCATAGGAACTGGCCGGTCTGTCTTGAGAAGAAGGCAGATGCACTGGATCACCAGCCACTGGAATCTGTCACCAGCACTCTGAAGCCTAATGTATTACTGCTTGGAGCTTTCTAATCATGCTCTGTCTAGAGTGGGACTCAAGGAGAAAAACGGCTCCATTCAGATTAAAATGTACGTGTGTGTGTGTGTGTGTGTGTGTGTGTGTGTGTGGGTGTGGGTGTGTGTGTGGGTGTGTGAGTGGGTGTGTGTGTGGGTGTGTGAGTGGGTGTGTGAGTGGGTGTGTGTGGGTGTGTGAGTGGGTGTGTGTGCACATATTTTGTTTTATTTTGGTCAGCACTTACGATTGTTGGCTGTTGCATACTACTGTAGTCCTTTCACTGACAATGTGATGAACACGTTTTTTATGTACAAAATGTGTACATGTTGCTTTTATCTCAGTATCAGTTTTGTACAATAAAAATGACATTGACTCATCACACAATGACAGGGTGCCCAAGTGCCCCTAACAGAGATCCATCTAGAGTAGCATCACAGTGTCTTGGGTAGGCCTGGACAAGTGGATGCCCCTTGACTTCAGAAACACTGGTAATACTGTTCATTGCATTTGTACTGTAAGCTTCAAATCTGTTTTCTATGCAACAGCGTTTCATTTTCCGTTGTACTAAAACTAGCTTCATTTTTGATTCTTAAACAATTAAAAATAATTTAAAGTTTTCAGAGATGTTTAGGAGCTATTTAGTTTCTTCAGCTTGTCACTATAGGGGAGGCTGGTGTTGGTATCGTGCTGGTGTTTAATAGAATCCTTGCTTAGAGATTCTTTTAATCACCAAAGAACTAACAGGTTGTTCAGACCATAACCCAAAGGTGTTAGATTTGACGTTATATCCTATCAGAATAGGGGGCTTATTGTTTGTTTATTGATACGGTTTGAGAGCAGGAACACTACAGATTGTAAATGGTTTTTGAAGTGCACCATGCCAAATCTGAACCTGTAACATGACTAAGAGTTTTTAACATATGCCAGAAAGTCTTGATACCAAAACCTTTTGGGATTCTCCATAAACTTGTCACTGCTTTCTTAGCTGTTTTGTGTGAGATGGAATATTATTACTTTTTTAGGAGCAAAAATAAAAAGGTTTTGTGTGAAATCAATCAGAAAAGAGATGTGTGTTTTATGATATTATGTTTTTTCATTCCAAGATTGTATTATTGAGATAATAATAGATATTTTTTTCAGAGAAATACTCCCAACTGCAGGTAATTAAATGGAAGTGACAGGTAGACTTTTTCAAGTTGCAAAAACTTTTGCAAAATGTTCAACGACAAAGTTTGTTATATGATGAATAAATTGTTGCTGGATGCAATGGAAGATGCTCTCCTAATGTACAGCCTCTATAAGCCTGCTGTGATCACCTTTCAAGCTGAGAATCAGATGTACAGACGCGTCCTTAATGCACGCTGGGGTTTGCAAGGTAATGAATACTTAAGAACTAAAACTCACGACCCAGCTGTTACATTAACATGAATTATGAATCCAAGAGGAATTCATGTAACATCATTGTGTCAACATTTTTTAAACCATAAAACCTAGAAAGGCAAACATAATGGATATTGGAGTGAAGTTTGGACGCAGTATCTGAGGTGGTTTGTATGGTGCCCCGTCTTTCACAAGCCAGTGGTGGACCTATTTGCTGATTAACATTAGTCTAAAACTGAACTAAGAGTACTGTTCAGACAGTTTACTGCCTGGGGGTCGCTGCCCAAAACCTGGCACACTGACACTTTTACTTACCTCATGTAAAACGTATCAATGAATTCTGAACCCATTATTAACAGTTCAGCCAGTGCTGGTGCGGGTGAATGCTGGGAAGAGCCGTTGTGCGAGCCCTGTAGCCATAGTGAGACATCTTTACCAGTGCCCTGTGAAGACTGATGCCAAGCACTCAGTTCTCAACTGAACATCGATTCTACTGTGGCAACAAAAAGCCTCAGTCAGGGAATCAGTAGCAGACTTCGCCTTTTATTCAATGTGAAACTCACAGACAAAATACAAATGGGTCCCAGATATTTTGGAAGGGACAGCTCCACACTTGCATGAAGCAACCTCACAACACAGTGACACACCTAAGCACGGATACGGATGTACACAAAACCCATAAAAAAAAAACACATACCAGTCATTCCCACATGTGCATTCATGCGTCTGTGGTGTATAAGGTTTTGAGACACGTTCAGTAATGTTTTAGGGTTTCTGAAGCCCGTTGTGGACAGAGTTGGTGGTGGTGGGGCGCCACCCGGATCAGGGCACATCTCAGAGCTCATAGAGCAGGTAGCCAGAGAAGGTGCTAAAGAGGTCTTTGAGGTCTTTGAGGGTGCTGTCACTCTTGTTCAGGCGGACGTAGACCCGATCCCCAGCTTTCAGCTTCAGCACCGCACTGTTACTGGCTGTGTCTGTGTGGAGCGCGTCTACAGCCACTGCAGTCGCCACGATCTGACACACGCACGCACGCAGGCACACACACACACACACACACACACACACACACACACACACAAACACACACACACACACACACACACACACACACACACACACACACAGTCATGTTATCACTCAATTCTTAAACAAGCATTTATATGATTATATCCCATGATCTCTTGGTACAGATTTTTCAGTTGAATCAACTTAGACCTTAGCAATGAAAATCTATAAAATAAGCCATTTCCTCTTTTTGTGTAATCAGCGATTTTAGTTTTTGATTTGTTATTATCTTTAAATTAAAATTACATTAATATGCTAAGTATGCTTTATTTTGCCTCATTTTACTTCAGTCATGTGGAAATTGAAAAATAAAATGTGCAATAAAGCTTAATAATATTGTTTTTTTATTTTGTAGCTTGTGGAAGAATGATATAAGGATATATTCTGCTTAATATGGTCATGTATGGATATGATTAGCTTGATTAGCCTCATGTGCTATTAGTTTGCCAAGTGAGCTCGATGGCCACCTCTTTAACTTACCTTGTGGTCATTAAGCACCAGGTCAGCCCTGAGACTGAGTCCAGTCTTCACTATGTGGTAGCTGAAGTGGTACACTCCGTCTGAGAGGCACGTGAACGTGCCAGTGGAGGAGGAATAACGGCTTCCCACGTTCGTCACCACGTTAGTGAACTTCAGCACGTCATCCTTCGCAAACTCTTCCCTCAGGGACGCGTAAAAGGCAGCGCCCCCCTTTGTTATGGACCCCTCGCCCTTTGTACCTGGGAGGCCGGGAGGGCCCGCCTTGCCGGGTGGCCCTGCTGGTCCTGGTGGACCTCCTCCAGAGGAGGAGAGGGGGATGACCAAGCCGTTGGCACCCATGTCATGTGTGCTGCCTTGGGCTTGGAAAGGGTCGCATACAAGTCGGCAGGTACCCGGTTGGATCCCATTCTGGGCTGCTTCGAAGCCCCTGAGAAGCAGGGATAGTACCACAAGTATTGCTGCTCTTTGCCTAGCCATGTTAACTGCACTCTAAACCCAGATAAATGAGGATACTTAAACCCTCTAGGGAGTTTCTGTAGCGACCTGCAACTTGAACAGTGATTGGAGGATCAGACGGATATGTGATGCCATTTAGAAACTGCAGAAAAAGAGAAACAGAGATCTTCAGCATCAGCAAAAATGGCAGAGAGAATGATTTCATGTACTTCCCCATAAATCACATGCTGGTTTGTTTCATAACACTTGACGGTCTAAATAACAATCTTTCCTAACAATTCTCTTACACAACACATGAGCCAAAGCTCTGAGTACAACACGCTGCCTTTGGAGTTCAGGTGTCCTGAATGGCATTTTCAGCACATAGCACTGAGAGGTCAGCTACGTTTGGACAGCTGACAGGCACAGACTGTGCTAGACTCAAGAGTGCACGTTCTGCTATAGGAATGGTGCGTTAATGGCTCCACATACACATGCAGGCATGCAAGCTTACATGCATGTACCCACAGATACACATACACACACACACACACACACACACACACACACACACACACACACACACACACACACACACACACACATACACACACACACACACACACACACACACACACACACACACACACACACACACACACACACATACACACATACACACACACAGGCTTCCCCAAGCTGCTCCAGAAATGTCAGAGGAAATGGCAGTAAATGAAAATGCTCCAAATGTCACACCTCATGAATGTCATGATTACCTTTACACCCCTGCTCCCAACACACACACACACACACACACACACACACACACACACACACACACAGATCCATGTACACAATCTAGAAACACTGACACATGGCTTGTACAATGACACCAAAGATTGTTAGACTTTTAGACTTTTAGGTCTTTTCTTTGAAAGGATACTATTGAAAATGTATTCGTTCTCTCTCTCTCCTACTCTCTCCACTGTCTAAATTTAGTTTGTGTTGCTGGACAGCAAAACTGAATTAATAAGCACTTCTTCTCACTGTTGTAAAGTGAGTCCTCGTTCAGTAATAATCTAATCTAATCTAATAAACTAATCAAAACGCACCAGGTTCCGCATGCACCAAGCCCATCTAACTATTGAGACCACTGTTTCCATAGTTTCTCATTTTGACCTTTCATTCAATGTCATGGCTCCTCCATGTGTGAAAAGCAGAATAAAGTACCAAAAAATAAAGAATAAAGCTCTGGGAAACAGAGCAGCTTCTTTTACTTTGTGATTGTGTTAATTAAGTATCTCTACCTCGCCTCAGGAGTAGACGTTTGATAGATGAGTTGCTCATTAATGCAATTTGAACTTTATATTTGTGTCTTCAGACTCGGTTTTTACAATATATTTTGAAAGAGTGCTTTTTAGGAATGAGGAATCAAGCTGATTGGTTTGACAAAGTGGAGAAGAGGAAGCTTTTCTTGGCAAATAAACCCCCCAGTTGGGCTCATTAGAAAAATCAGAGACATTTTGAAGATTCACAGCACATCTCCAGAGGATGGCTCAGAAGAAAGTGACTGAGAAAACTGCTAAACTCCCTCTAAATGCCCTGTCTACTTTTGTAAATGAATCTGTGGCCTGACATTTGTTACAAACAATTACTATTTGCTAGTTTTTTTTTTTTCTGTTGGGTTGACTTATTGGTCATTGCAGATGAGCCACAGGCCAGTAGAAAAAAGGCAGCGTGCACCTGAGCTGTAGACCAGGCTGTAAGATGCTATCATTTGTGGAACTCAGTAATCGCTACATAAATCCTGTTTTATCACCATGTCCCAGATCAGCAGAGCATTTTTGCTTCTTATGTTATACGCAGTTTGACAGTGGCTAAGGGCCTTATTAAAACAGATACATTACCACACAAGTTTTTTTATTGTTTGGAGACTATGAGCAAAAAGTTTGTGTGTATGTGTGTGTGTGTGATGGTGAGTCAGAAGGAGAGAGAAGGAGATCATTTTATCAATATATCTCTTACATCATGCAACACAGTGAGGCAGGCTGGCCGTGGGGAGAAAGGCGTCCTTCACGCGGTCTACGTGAGGACACGAGGACAGTGAGGACAGTAATGGTGAGGGACGTGCAGGACCTGCAGCAGGAGCAGGGCTGAAGAACCACGCGTTTACCTCAACACACGTTCGCACAAGCAAATTGTGAGGTAAAACCCTGTTCATACTGCACGATGAATAGATGGTAGAGGACTGCGTGCTCTAACCTTGCTGCCTTTACTCTGTGCTAAGGGTTTCAACACAGCACATCCTCAAGCTTCCAGAACAAGTATGATGTAAATGTTCTCAATTTCTGTTTAGGCTTTAGGGAGTTAGGGAGTTATATAGTGTTAAGACTCC